>NC_058164.1:9473141-9613141 GCF_020080835.1 Cotesia glomerata
CGTTTTTTAATGTGAAGAGGTTTTTTTGATTGGTAGATTTGATAAGTCAAGGGGGAAGGAGATGATGGAGGAGTTAGATACACTAATCACACATAACACTTAACTTTACTTCACATTCGCCTTAATAGTAATTATAATTAATAATTATTAATTATTAAAAATCGTACATGTCGAACGCGAGACTCGAACACAGTACTCGACGCACGACGGCCCTATACCATACCACGACGCTACGCAGATGATGAGCGACCTCTTACTTCAAGATACTTATAAGCACAACCAATGTTCGGCTTGCCTAATTTAAAACAAATAAGATTCGAATTGGACTAGCCTAAGTTCGGAAAGCCAAGTTCGCTCCAAACTAGCAAAACTCAGGTTATCGTTACTTGAAACCAATTCGGCGTTCCCATATGATATATCAGACTTAAGGGATCCATGAAACTTTCCTAGTTACGTTCAAATATGGCAAGCCAAACATTTCGTTCTGCCTACCTTGGTTTTTATGAGGTACAACCTAGGCAAGCCTAAATTAGGCAAGCCAAACTTGCCCCGAATTGGTTCTTCGGCATATGCCTCACTGAAATTTCTAGTCGGGTACATGAGACACCATGTTTATATGTACAATACACAAATACTTTCATGAATACACACTTTTATATGTATAGAACTAAAAGGCTTAACCTTGGAAAGACTTAAAGCCAAATATCTTCTCCCACTCCGTTTTAGAGTACTTAGACCTTTGGATTTTATAATTTCCTGTAAGTTAGGCATTCCAAACGTTTGACGAACTTCGGCGTTTCTTGCCAAAGGTCTACGGAAGTTCGGTTTGCCAAACTTAAAAGTAATTGGGGCCATCTATGGTAAGACGAAGTTTGGCGAATGTTTGGAATGCCTAACTTGCAGGAAATTATAAAATCCAAAGGTCTACGGAAGTTCAGTTTGCCAAACTTGAAAGTAATTGGGACCATCTATGGTAAGACGAAGTTTGGCGAATGTTTGGAATACCTAACTTGCAGGAAATTATAAAATCCAAAGGCTTACGAAAGTTCGGTTTACAAAACTTAAAGGTAATTAGGGACATTTATGGCAAGCCAAACTTCGGCAAATCTTTGGTTATCGTTACTTCCAGCTAGTCAGGCATTCCAATGGTTCGCCGAAGTTCGGCTTGCCATAGATGTCCCAAATTACATGCAAATTTTGCATGCCAATCTTCGTTTTGCCTAACCTGGATTTAAGAAGGCGCAAATTAGGCTTGCCTAACTTAGGCAAGCCAAACTTGCCCCTCACTAATTTTTCGGCATTTCTCACTACAATTTCTAGTCGGGATAGTGTTTTATTAAATTTCTATCAGACTTTTGAGCTCGAAGAGCTCAAAAGAATAGAACAGCTAACTCTTTGAGCTCGAAATTACACATAAATTATGTTTTTGAGCTTGACGAGCTCAAAAACGTCATTAGTGCAATTTTAAGCGTTTAGTTATGAAATTAGCGGGAAGTTGCAGGGATGGCCTTTAGAGTCAACAGTTTTCCTATTTTTTTTTTTTTTCTAATCAAAGTTATGCTTTTTGATAATAATTTCTGAAATTTAATAATTAATATTAATTGATTAAGTTAATCATCTGAAGACACTATTTATTGACAAGTTGAAAAATCAATTAATCCAATTATAGTGACATATCATCATACCAATTAATGAACTTAAGTATGAAAAATTAATGATGATAAAGGGTTTAATAACGAAACGGATGATTCGTTTATTAATATAATATTATTGAATAAGTTTAATCGTACAAATAGATAATTATTAGTAAACTAGTGCTATGGCACGAGACACTCACTCCAAAAGGTGAGTAATAACTATTTTTGTTCGCATTGCACCGGATACTAGTATAATTTTATGTAGCTACATAGAATTATATACGCGTACTTAGGTATATTTCTCAGGACTCATATACTTTGCTCTACCTTAACAATTAATTTAAATATATTATTTATCTTACAAATTATTCATAAAATTGTCAAAATAAATTTATGAAATAAAAATAAAAACGAAAAATTTCGAATTTTCATAACAGTAATTATGAGTTTTTTTGCACTTTTCAAGATTTTTTCAAATTAAATTTTTTTTTCTATTCTGGGTTATTGTATAAGAAGTATCTTCTTGTTTAACGATTTTTTTTTTTCACTGGTTGGATACTCAATAACTACGAAAATGTTAAAAATTTTTATTTGAAAAAATTTATCTCTTTTGCTGAAATATGTACTAATATGACCTGAAAATTTCAAAACGACTACAGCAATAATTTTCTTTTTAAAAATTCCCGAAAAATACATTTTTTTTAAACGCTCACACTAGTGTAGTGCTTTAATATTGTTTGCCAATAAGAGATGCTACTAAAATTTTAAGTACCAATTATTGACATCCATTATTTAAAAATTAATAATAACCATAAAGCCAATCTTTTAAAAAAATTTTTATCCATCTATTACTGAAAAATTATTCACTTAATTTGCAATTAATTACAGTAGGGGAAGGGGGGGAGGTAAAGTGGGCCCCCTGAAATTTTTTATAAAAAAGGTGAATAATAAATCATTTATACTTTTGATAATGATTGAAAGTGGTTTTTGTCAAAAAAATTGTCATTGATTCTAAAAAGTAAGAAAAAGAAATAAAAAGAACGGTTCGTCAAACTTTGCCATATTGCTTTTTCGTAAAGGCTAATGAGAAACAAAGACTAAAAGAAAAGAAATAAATTAATAGGTTCATTCGCAGTGAAGCTACACGCTTTTTCATATAAAAAACTAGCAGATCATTGATGGAACGATTTTAAAAATTTTTTTTAAATCTATAGCTTCGCTGAAAGTTGACCTTTGAAAATTTTTTGGTATTTTTTTTTTTTTGGAAAGTACATTTGAAAACAAAAATTTTCTATATGATAGGTTTCCGGAAGATCAATTTTTAAAAAAGTGATGGCTATTTGAGAATAAAAAAGCCGATTATTTTTAAATTCATTCTTTATTGGGTTGGGTAAAAAAATTAAAAAAAATCCTTAAAACATTTTTTGGTAGTGTAGGAAAGGACAAAAATTTTTCAGCCAAATCAAAATCGATCGAGTTCAAAAGTGATCAATTTGACAAATAAAATACCCCGTATTATCTGTAATTCGTCTAATTTTTTAAAAGAAGTAATTTGTCAAAGACGTAATGATATATAATGAAAGAACAACAGTTTTGTTTGAAAGTGATCGTAGATAAAAATTTAAAACTACAAAAATTTAAGACGTTAATATCTCCTGAAATATTGATGTTAGCAATTTAGTGCTCGGGATCTTTTTTGTAGAAAATCAAATTTACTATAAGTTAGTCATACAAATGTTTTTTGTAGCTCTTCTCAGTGATGAGAAAAGGACAGAAAAACGTAAATTTTATGAAAAAATTGGATTTGGTGGTCCATACTCTCTCGCCAGTGTGAGTTACGATTACGCCACGATGGGCAGTTTTGCGGAGCATTTAATTCTAAATAAAATAACCCATCTTTGATTGAAATAATGCTATGAAATGCTGCTGAGCTGTGAAAATTTAAGGAAACAACTCGAGTTTTACGTGTATATTTAATGGGAAATCTTTTCACACCTTGATCGAGCTCTACATAGTAATATTGGAGGGCTCAAATTTTCAGAGAATTTTTTTTAGGATATTGCGAACAAATTTTCATGATGGGATCAAGAAAAAATTAGTCGAAAAAGGCACCTTATTGCTCATGCGCGAAAGTTTTATTCGTTTGAAAAAAAATCACCACTCAAAGCTTTGAAAATGTGCGAAAAAAATGTTTATGACAAGATTTTTGAAGGGGGCCCACTTTGCCCCACATTCTAGATTTTTTTATTTTAATGGACAAAGCTTATCAATGTTGAATTACAAACAAGGGGCTAAAAAGTAGTGCAAAGAGTAAAAAAAAAGTACGGATATGACCATTTTTTCTTTAAGGGGCCCACTTTGCCTCTTCTTCTCCTATTAATAAAAAAAAAGTTAATGTAGTCATTAATTTTGAATAGTTGACTTGACAGAAGAGAGTAAGAAATTTAGTATTTTATATAAATATATATATCAAGCCAGGGCATAAGGGAGTGTCGTTTAAATATATTATATTGGCATTATCATCGCGTAAGATAATGAATCGCGTGACACGTGGGTTTTCCGCGAATAGTCTAAACAACCCTCAAGCACACTATTACGATACGAGAGATAATAGTTAAATGCATTGACAATTTCCTATGAATTTAATACCCCTTTTTACTCGTGTTAACGGTTATGTACGCATGTCATCCGTGCATATTTACCATTAAATTCAATGAAATTTTACCTGGAGTGCAAAAATTATAAATTTATGTTTCTAACATATTATTTTTACAACTTTCTCTTTTCTTCACCCCTGTTGCGTGTTGGATTCAAAACTTTCTAATATACATATATTAATATACTTTCCGATATCTTTTTATCGTTTCATAATTTTATATTCAATACTATTTTACTATACTTTATTATTAATCTGTCAAGCTGAATATTAAAGCTGTTAGATTTTTTTTGTGTATTTTTTCGAATTCATAATTTAGTTCTCACTGTAAAAAATTTTCGGTCTAAGCAAAATGAACCAATCGTAAAGTGGGTGCTTCTGTGTGTATTCAATATTTTTTAGGGTAAACATTGGTAGATTAAATTATAGTTCACGAAACTTGTAGTATGTCAGTTTCATTGAATTTTATTTATAGTTCTTTTTTTATTCTAATATTTAAATCGAACGAATTTTTATTATTTTAAATTGTAAAAATTATAATTTCACATAAAATTTTTATAGTTATAAAATCGACGTCTTACCATTTTTATTTCGGAGTGTCTACAATTATTAAAAATTACAAAACTTGTAGTTGCTCCACTGTTATTTTTTTCAAATATATTCTTTATTGGGCTTTTTTTTAATTAAATATTGAATTTTTATAAATTTTTATTGGAAGTTTTTATTTTTTTATGCATTGTTTTTACCCATTCTTTATCAAAAGATCTGAAACATTTAATATAAATTTGTTTATTTCTGAACTGTTGAAAAAGAAGAAAAGTTGTCAGACATAAATTATCTTCTAACTTTGTAGGTGATGATATATAAGTACTAGAAATAATACCATATATTATAATATACTATATGCATAACATTTTGGTAGAATATTACGATAATACTACATGCAAACTTATGTCACGAAGGTTTGAATAATAATTCAAGTACATTTGAAGTGGTCATAAGAAGTAGTAGACATGTAAATTTTGGTAAAATAAATTAAACTAATGAAAAATTAACACACAAAATTTTTATTTAAATTAAACTGTACATGGAGAGAATTTAATGGTAAATATTATCATCAAAGTATTGTAAAAAAGTCTAAAATACTTCAATAGTTAATGAATACTACCTTTTATTACTATAAATACGATATAAATTATTACAATTACCACCAATACTTTAATCATATCATCTGTTATATTACTATAAGATTGTATTTTCAACTATCTAAGATAATTTGATTAAATATCTCGATAATAACTTTTAAAATCAAATTAATAATTTCTACAATCTTTGATAATAATTACCACCATCAGAGTTTATATTCTATCAAATTGATATTAATATTAAATAAAAGTCATTTCTAATATTAATTAGAATAAAAAAAAATCTGGAAAACGGTTGACCCTAAATGCCATCCCTGCAACTTCCCGCTAATTCCATATCTAAGTGCTTAAAATTGCACTTATGACGTTTTTGAACTCTTCGAGCTCAAAAATATAATTTGTATGTTATTTCGAGCTCTCTGAACTCATAGAGTTAGCTGTTCTAACCTTTGGAGCTCTTCGAGCTCAAAAGTCTGATAGAAATTTAATAAAACAGTATTTTTTGAATTTTCAAACTGCAATAATTTCTGAATGAATGAACTGATTTTCCCGCGGTTGGTAGTATTCCACAGAGTTTTTTCAATTCTATAATATACTTTTAAACACAAACTGATCAAACCGAAAATTTTAGAGAAATTTGAAAAATTCACTTTTTCCGAATTGTTTCGACAACGATAACTCATGAACTAATCAACCGATTTTCATGTTCTTGGTGGCGATCGACGTGTTTTTTTGGGCTCTAATAATTATTCTATTTCATCAAAAACGATCCAAAGAGAAATGTCGAAGTTATGTGAAAAAAACACTTTTTTCGAAATTTTTCGTTTTCGATAACTCTTGAACGAATCAACCGATTTTGACGGGACTGGTGGCAATCGACGTAGTTTTTCAAACTTAAGAGCGGATTAGTTTTTGGAATTGATCGATAAAGCCGTTTGAAAGTAATTCCAGTAAAACGATTTTTCGAAAATTTTATTTTTGAGATTTCTCAAAATCTAGCGAACCGAATCAATTCAAATTTTTACGAAATTTAATGGCAATGATACTTTTTAGATTGCCACCTATTTCGATCTGATCGGCCAAGCCGTTCAAAAGTTATAAGAAGTTTACATACACACACACACACACACACACACACACACACACACACACACACACACACACACACACACGTACGGACATCATCGTGAAAATAGTTAGGAAAGCTTCCTAGGATCTCGAAACGTCGAGATCCGATGAAAACTCGATTTTCGAAAAACGGGGTAAAACCAATAACTTCCCGATTATTGAAAATTTTCAATTTTCTTAGCGGGAAGTTAAAAGTTAATTTTAATTTTCAGTTTATGTCTACCACCACATTATTATTATTAACTTCCCGTTAAGAAAATCGGGAAGTTATTATAGGTTCACCCCGTTTTGCAAAAATCGAGGTTTCAACAGATCTCGACATTTTAAGGTCACAGAAAGCTTCCCTGACTATTCCCGCGATGGTGTCCGTGCGTGTGTGTATGTGTGTGTGTGTGTGTGTGTGTGTGTGTGTGTGTGTGTGTGTGTGTAAACTTCTTATAACTTCTGAACGGATTGACCAATTTGATCGCAGTTGGTGTCATTCAAAAGGGCTTAGCCAAACTCAGATTTCCTGTAAGTTGGAATCAATTCGGACCGGTAGATTTCGAGAAATTGCAAAAAAAGTGAGAAAAAAAAATTGTTTTTTTATCTTTTTTTCAAAATATCTCTGAATTGACTGAACCGATCGACCTCAAAAACTAATCAGCTCTTAACCTTGAAAACCTGCATCGATCGCCACCAAGTGCGTCAGAATCGGTTGATGCGTTCGTGAGATATCGTTGTCGAAAAGAATCGAAAAAAGTGTTTTTTTGTACACGGGAAAAAATTTCTGGGAAAATTTACGATACAACTATTGTAAAGCTGGACTATACTTTTATTACTATTAATTGTCAAATATTTTAGAAGAAAAAATACTATTTATTCATGATAAAATACGATATTACTATTGTAAAAAGTAAGAGATGAAAATTTCCAGTGCTGCCTCTGTATCTTTTCAATAGAACTATAGCAAATTTTACAATAGTTGAATTGGAATGTTTCTCGATTAGTTTGAGTGATGGCCGTGCACAGCGCTAGACTTCGAGTTTATGTAAATGTTAAAGGATATGCTTCTTAGTTCATCTCGGATAGCGTAGAGGGACAGTCTCTGGCTACCAACACAGAGTTCTGGGTTCGATTCCCAGATAGCACGAATATGTCGCTTTCTTTTTCGATTACTGTACAGGTACCAATTAGTCCAACCTTCTATCTCTCTCCCTCCTTAATATTTCTTTAAAAAAAACCAACTATAAATTTTTACAATAGTTGAATTGTAAAGTTCACAAACACATATTGTTTAATTTGCTCTATAGTATTCGACTTTTTACGACTCTTGCTAGTCTTATTTTTTGGATAAAATTTACAATAGTAGATCGTAAAAATTACTAAATGAGAAGTATAGTCCACTGTTACTATTTTATTTAGTAAAAATTACAATAGTAAAATAGTAAAAACTCCTTCAATTTTCTTTCCGTGTAATAACTACGAAATTTTTCATCAGATCAATTTTTTTGTTCAGAATTATTTATAGAGCTCAAAAAACTACATCGATCGCCGCCAACCGCGTGAAAATCGGTTGATTTATTAAAAAGTTATAGCAGTTTGAAAATTAAAAAAATCGTGTTTCATCGAATTTTGAAAACATTTTTGAGCTCGAAGCGCTCAAAAGCATTGGAAAGCTATCTCTTTGAGCTCGGAGAGCTCAAAATAACAATTAAATTATATTTTTGAGCTCAAAAACGTCATAAGTGCAATGCCGAAAACGAACCAGTCGCGTTTCATTTTTTCCGTGTAGATATTCTCAAATAAATAAATTCATCATTGAACAAATAATTATTTGAAAAAATACACAAACAGATTTTTTTCTTAATTTTTTTTTTCTATGAATTTTACGATTATTATTTCATTTTTCTATTTTTTTTTATTTTTAAAATCAGAGTTAATTTATAATATATTTATAATTTTAAATTTATTTAATTAAATTAAGATCTTTTCTCAAAAGAAAGTAGTAATATGATAGATTATAAATTAATATCTTTATCGATAGATGCACTGATAGAAGGATTTATTTGTATTAAATAATATTTGTTAGTAGTTAACAAATCATTTATTAGAGACCACTTTTTAATATTAAACAAATATTTCTTAGTATTTAAAATGATTTGTTTGTATTTAATAAATCTGATATTCATTTATTAAATATTAATAAATCTTTTTAAATACTAAGAAATATTCGTTAAGGACTAACAAATGGCTTCTAATAAATGATTTTTTAAATATTAACAAATCTTTTTAACTATAAACAAATCCTTCTATCAGTGTGTATTTGATGCCCCCCCCCCCTCCCCCCGACCAGAAGCACTCGCTTCGCTCGTGCCGCAAATGTCGGGGGCAGGCATCAATTTTTTTCAACGCAATTTTTTGCCTACTTTCGACCGGGTAGCAAGAAAACTAGTATACACTACAAGACAGAAATTTGAGAGCCCTGAACTGCGCGCCATGATGCCCTCGGCTTCGCCTCGGGCACATGGCGCGCAGTGCAGGAATCTCAACTTTCTGCCCTTGTAGTGTAATATATTAATTTAATGTGTGACAATTTATTAATTTTCAATTATAAGGTTATACATTTTCAAACTTTAACGAAATCATATTTATAATATTGGGGTGCTGATAATAGTAGTGTAAATATAAAACAAAATTGTATTGAAAACAACCCGGTAGAATATGACTGATGACCCTGAGACTGAGAGCCAGCCCTATTACGAAGCTTCCCATACTGCCTCGGAGTTCTACGACCTCGAAAACACAATTTTCTCCTATATATTTTTAGCCCTGGAGATACTTGTTTGATAATAAATTATTACAGTAGGATTGTATTTTTCTTTTGTTTTTAAAAAATTTTCTGACAATAAATTTTAGTACTATTATTTCTGGTAATTAATCAATCGAACATTATTATTGTTATAATAAATTTTTTCATTCAACGATTTGATTAATTAGTTGAAAAAATTATTACATTGGATATTTTTCTTCCTGAAAATAATCTAAAGAAATATTGCATTGAATTTTTAATTAAAATTTAAAATATACTTTATTAAAAAATATTTCCACTGTCAAAAGTTTAAATCTTTTGATGTAATCAAATATAAAGTTTTAAAGTAAATAATAACTCAAGTACGAGGAAAGTTTGAGTGTTGCGATTTGCAGTGGGTGAAAAATACTGGGGTGAAAAAGTAAGAACTATAGAGTACGCCAAGTGTAACGAGGCGCAGTGAATCTGCCGAGTGACAAAAGGGGGAGTTCTTGAGGGTTGTAAAATTCAACGATAAAGAGGGAAAGGGCGATTTATAGTGCGTATGAATGCTAGTGGCCAGTGAGAATTTCCGCAAATCAGAAACTCGTTTTTTCTGTGTACACGTTGTGGATAATGTATATGTACACAAGTACCCATATGTATATGTATACATCTACGCGACATACATATATATTTGATGTACATATAATAGCCTCGCACCCCGTGATCATACTTTGAAACTCGCTTCTACACCCTCTAGTGTGTATGATCGACCACATGGGTGAACGTTAACGAGGTGAGACCGAGGTATTTCCGTCCCACCTACTAATTGCCTGACACTTGAGTCTGTCATTATGCCACAAGTATTTGTACAGATTAAAAATGATTTGTAAGTATATTCACATTTTTTTTTTCATTATGAAATATCCTGAGAATTGTTGTAGAAAATTTTGACGGATCACAGCAAATGTACTTTTTTAAATTATTAAGTATGATATATATTTATAATGTAAAGTATATTTTTAAAAATTTATAATTTTAATTATAGATTGAACTAGCTATTACCCGCCCTCTTTGCTGGACACTTTATATACACAGTAAAAAATTTTTCGTCATTGTGTAGAGTGTTAAAATTTGTGTGTTGAATATTACACTCTAGTGTGTAGAATTTAACATTCTCATGTGTTGATTTAATGATTTAACACACCAGAATGTTAAATTCTACACACTAGAGTGTAATATTCAACACACAAATTTTTGACACTCAACAAAATGACGAAAAATTTTTTACTGTGTAGAGTTGCATTTTCAGATCTAGACTTTAAATTTAATCGAATTAGCATTTATTTTTTATCGATATATGATTATTCTAGCTATTATTCATTGTAACTTTCAATGTAAACTCACTACACGGAAAAAAAATCCTATGAAAAATTACAATAGTAACATCGTAATACAGGACTAGACTTTCAGTATCTCGATTTTTACGATGCTGTCGTCGACAGAATACAATTTGAATTATTGAAAATTACGATGTTATTTAGTAAATTTTTTTTCTGTAAGAGCAAGTGAATAAGGACGCATACTACACGGAAAAAACGAGATTTAAGTGGTTCCCATGTTGGACGGAACCTAGTTCCATCTATAGTGAAAAAAATTTACAAATGGTTACTACTTCTATGCAGATTGTAGTAGGTACAGTTTTCGTTTATTTCAGTTCAATTCGAGATGGGGCTCAGAGCCATCTGAGATTTATTTGTCTCAGATGGTTGTCAGTACCACGCGCATTTTCGTCAGTCCCATCTTACATAGAAGTGGCGTCCATTTGGAATTTAACTAGAATCTATCTACAGATAGTACCTATTTTTACATTATCATTTTCAAGTGCATTTTGCAATCAAATAGGGGAGAGGAGGGGGGGGGGAAATGGGGTAGGGGTGACAAAATGGGGTACCTCCAAAATTTCGTAAGAAAATTTTTTTTTTCCAAAAAGCTCTTTCAGCTTCTTAAAATATATTTTAACGTCATTTCCTACAATTTAAAAGAAAAAAAAATTTTTTAATTAAAAAAACAAAAAAAATTTTTTTTTTCTAACTTTTCTTACAGTAATTTTTATCGTCATTGTGCATCGTAATAAATTTTTTTTCACATCTCGATTACTTTTCCTAAATTTTTAAGTTCTCGCTTTACAAATGAATGATTAAAAAAAAAAAAAAAATCGAGGAGTCATTGGTTCCATGCCAGTTTTCGAAAATCAAGTTCTAATCTGATCTTCACATTTTTAAGGTCCTAGGAACTAGTTCTTAATATTCCTACGAGGATATCTGTCGGCGTATGTGTGTGTGAGTGTAAACCTCTAATGTGTCGAAGAAAAATCTTACACAGAAAGAAAAATTTCTTGACTGGAGAACAAAATTCTTGGCTCAAGAAAATTTCTAGGTGCCTGAAGGAAGACTAAAGTTGTATTGCCCGAAATAAAAATTTTTCTTGAAATTATATTGTTGGAGATAGTAATACTCACACGCATACTACTCACACTACGGTCGACGATTCATTGCGCATGCTAGTTGCGCCGATACATACACACGCGTGCATGCATATCCGCATATACGTTTCCCTAACCATTCGTAACTAGTCGTAAAGTATATACACCTCGTGTAACATACTTTTGATATACAATTTCTACTTTTGAATAAACGTTGCATATAATTAAACAACTCTTTTATTAATTATATTATTGAACCCTACTCATCTCCCACAGGTTATGGGCCCAGTGTACGAATAGATAAGAGTTTAATGATATAAAATAAAAAGAAAGAGTTAAGTGAGTGAAAGCCGAAAACAAAAAATAATTTTCGACCGCGTGGCAAACCTAACCTCAAAAATGAACGCCGAGAGATCATCGAGGATCGAGTTGCTCAATAGCTCGAACTACGAGGTATGGCGAATTCGTATGAAGGCCGTGCTATTAAGACACGACAAGTGGGGCTACGTCAGCGGTAATATCCCGGCACCAGATGCTGGATCTGGTGATCGTGCGGCGACGTCCGCGCTGAACAAGTGGAAGGAGCACGACGAAAAGCTTTTGGCTGAAATTATCCTGTCGGTGGGCGAAGCTGAACTGAGAAGCATCTCAAATTGCACCACGTCGAAGGAAGCCTGGGAGAAGCTCCAGTCAATCCATGCCTCAAAAGGTCCAGTGCGGAAGATTGAATTACTCACGGATATTACGTCATTCAAGATAGACGAGGACGACGATTTCAGAGAACGCCTAGATAAATTTTCAAGTGCCGTAGAGCAATTGGCGGGGATGAAGATTGATATTCCCAACGACATGTTAGTCGTGTTAATACTCAAAGGTCTGCCGCCAAGCTACGAGAACTTCAGGTGTGCCATGAGGTCCAAGGACGATCTACCGAACACAGAAGTGCTCATCGGAAAAATTATGGATGAAAATAAAAGTCGCACCGTCAATACAGCAGTCGATAACAACGCTCTCTACGCTGGAAACCGGCAGAACAGTAATCAACGTCGTAATAACCCGAAACAGAAAAAGAGGTACCCATGTTATATATGTGGTAGCCTTGAACATTGGGCATCAAAATGCCCGCAACGTCCAAAAGGCACGGTGAAAAACGTCAGCGCAAATTTTGAAAATTTGTATATAGAAGTCGCAACGACAGAAGAAGTCAAAAATGTGACATCCACATCGAGATGGTGCTTGGACAGCGGCTGCACTACGCACATGTGTGCGAACGAGGAGATGATGGAAGATCTTCAAAAGTGTACAGCAACGCTGAACATGGCCAACGCCGCATCGACGACAGCGAAGGCAAAAGGGACAGCGTACCTGACAGCAGCAACAATAAATGGTAATGTAAAAGTTAAAATTAATAATGCATTATTAGTAAAAGATCTCAGGACTAATTTACTTTCCGTGTCGAAAATCACACAAAACGACCGAGAGGTCCTATTTAAAAGGGATGGAGCTGTCATCAGAGACCTAGAAGGCAACGTCAAGATGATAGCAGACCGGATTGGAGATTTGTACTACCTGAGGGAAGCTGAAGAGCAGGCCAACGCAGCAACAGAGGAGTCGCACACGTCGGAAGCAAGCCTGTGGCATGCTAGACTAGGTCATTTGCACATGGATGCTGTAGTGGACTTGTCGAATGGTTGCGCAACGGGTTTAAAGCCAGTAAAAGGAGGCGGACAGATGTGTGAGGTCTGTCAACGAGGCAAGTTGACGACAAAACCTTTCAAACCAAGGACAGAAAGGAGCAAAAAGCTGCTCGAAATCATACACACTGATTTGTGTCAGCCGTCGAGAACGAGGTCAGAAGGAGGAAACCGATACTTCGTAACCTTCATCGACGATTATAGTGGCTGGTGTGTAATACACTTCCTGAAGAGTAAGGACGCCGTTTTTGAAGCTTTTAAAACATATAAAAACTTTGCAGAAAAACAAACAGGCATGAAAATTAAAGCCTTGCAGTCAGACAACGGCAGAGAATATTGCAATAAGCAATTCGACGAGTTTTTGCAACGTGAAGGCATACAGAGGCGACTCACAGTGCCGTACACGCCACAACAAAATGGCGTGGCCGAGCGCATGAATAGAACAATCGTCGACATGGCCAGATGTTTATTGACTCAGTCAGGATTGCCAGAGATGTACTGGGCAGAGGCAGTAAATACTGCGAATTACCTGAGGAACCGATGTCCGAGCAGAAGCCACGAGGGAAGAACTCCATATGAGTTATGGCATGGAGACAAACCAGATTTAAGACATCTACGTGTATTTGGTGCAAAAGCATTTGTACTCAAGAAAGGTCCAAATCGAGGAAAACTCGACGAAAAATCTGTAGAAGGTAGACTCGTCGGTTATTCAGAAACCGCGAAAGCCTACAAAATACGACGAAGTGATACTGGCAGAATTGAATACACCAGGGATGTATCAATTATCGAGGAACCAGTATTGAGATCACGAAACGTCGAACAGATGGATCTTTGAATATATGCATCCAGAAGATGACGCTCCTGAGCCAGGGAGAGAGACTAGGAACGAGAGAGTTCACCAAGAGCCCGAGATGGAACCACCGAAACGTGCGCCAGGAAGACCCGCAAAACAAAAGTCAGGAAGACCCGGAAGACCGAGAAAGCTATACCGATACGTAAGCATGTCGAGTGTTGCTTCAAGCAATGCATCCAGTCACGGAGAGGACGTAGATGAACCAATGGAGCAAGAAGCAGATGGACCCGACGACGTGTTTTACCAGGCAAGCGAAGAAAATCGTGGCGAGAAAAGACCGCTCGATACATCACTAGTGCAAATCGACAAGCGAGCACGCAGTGAAACAGTTGAAAATAGAGCTGGAACATCGACGAATGACGCCGAAGACCTGGAAGATGACGATGAACCGATAGAGGTCAAATTCATCGAAGAAATAGCTCATATGGCAGATATTGAGCTAGAAGAAGCGACAAAAGGCGATAATGCACACGAATGGAAGCGTGCAATCGCTGAAGAGGTGCGTTCACACCTGCAGCATGGAACCTGGGAGCTGGTAAAAAGACCAGAGCGAGGGAGAGTAATCGGCTCAAAAGTAATCCTGAAAAATAAAACAAACGCAGAAGGAGAAATCACGCGTAGAAAGGCGCGAATAGTAGCCAGGGGCTTCACACAAAGACCTGGATTCGACTTCGACGAAACGTTTGCTCCAGTGGCTAGACTGGACACCATCAGATTACTAGCAGCATTGTCGACGGAGATGGGAACGAAATTACATCAAATGGATGTAATAACGGCGTACTTACACGGAGTAATCGACGAGGAGCTATACATGGAAGCCCCGACGACGTTGAAAGAGACTCTGGAGTTCATTGTACGAAGTGAGAGAAGAGATTCACCATTACTTCCGATGGCAACGAAGATGCTTGAGAGCTTCGCAAAAGGTGAGCAAGTTTGCAGATTACGCAAAGCAATATATGGATTAAAACAATCTGGAAAAAGTGGTACGAACGATTAAAAGCCACACTCCAGAAGTTGGGATTGGAGCCAACGATATCAGATCCATGTCTTTTTCCAATACAAAGAAGACGTAGACAGAATATTAGTTGCCGTGTATGTAGACGACATCTTGACTACGTCGAACGACGAGAAATGGATCATAGATCTAAAACGAGGTCTAAACAAAGAGTTTGGAATCAAGGACCTCGGAGAGGCTAAATACTGCCTAGGCATTGAAATTAAACAAGAGCCAGGCAGGGTAAGCTTGAGTCAAGGAAAGTTTGTCGAGGATTTACTGAAGAAATTCAACATGATGAATTGTAATCCTCAGAGCACGCCAGCGAGCCCAACGACGAAGTTGAGAGCCACAAAGGACGCTGAGAAGCAGACAGCGAACCCGCAGTACCGAGAACTAGTCGGATCGCTCATGTACCTATCAGTAGCGACGAGACCAGACATTGCACACAGTGTAAGCGTGCTGAGCCAGTTCAATGAGCATCCAAATGAGGAGCATTGGGGAGCTGCGAAGAGGGTACTAAGATACCTAAAAGGAACGTCGAAATTAGGACTTGTGTATCGACGACCGATTGGAAAAATCGTAGGATATACCGACGCCGACTGGGGAAATGATCCCAGCGATTCAAAGTCGTACACAGGGTACGCGTTCATCCTAGGAGGAGCTGCAATTAGCTGGAAATCCAGGAAACAGAGGACAGTGGCACTGTCGACGACGGAGGCTGAGTACCAGGCCCTTACAGAAGCCACCAAGGAGTCCATGTATTTGAGAGGACTCATCTACGAGCTGGGAATTCCACAATTCTCAGATGGAAAAATTTATTGCGATAACCAGGGTGCAATAAAATTGACAACGGCGACGAAGTTCCACGACCGGACCAAGCATGTCAGGATAAAATTCAACTTCGTCAGAGAAGCAGTCCAGAGCCAGACGATAAAGCTGGCGCACATGCCAACAGAAGAGATGATCGCCGACATTTTCACGAAGCCACTAACCAGAGAGAGATACACTGATATCACGAAAGCATTGGGAGTGAGTGAGACGGAATAATACAGCACACGTGCTCGTATTAAGGGAGAGTGTTGGAGATAGTAATACTCACACGCATACTACTCACACTACGGTCGACGATTCATTGCGCATGCTAGTTGCGCCGATACATACACACGCGTGCATGCATATCCGCATATACGTTTCCCTAACCATTCGTAACTAGTCGTAAAGTATATACACCTCGTGTAACATACTTTTGATATACAATTTCTACTTTTGAATAAACGTTGCATATAATTAAACAACTCTTTTATTAATTATATTATTGAACCCTACTCATCTCCCACATATATTGTTGGTGGAAGTAATTTTTTCTTAATTCAAATTATCATAAATACTTGATGCAATAAATTTTTACATTAGATCAAGATTTTTAGATACTTTAGGGAAGCAGTGCCACCTACATCAGCTGAGAAAAAAATTTTCTCAACTTGAGAAAATTTTTCTCTTGAATATTTGATACCCATTTTATATTATTTTAGCGTGCAATTATACGTATTGAATGAAAAAAAATGATTTAACATTATCTGATCTTCCCATCTTTATCTTTATATTTAATTTTTTGGAGCAAGAGGCTGAATTTTCTCAAAACAAGAAGATTTTCTTGACTTGAATAAATTTTCTTGGATCAAGATACATATTTCTTAAAACAAGAGAGTTAATTTTGTTGGAATAAGTGAAATTTCTTGTTTATTAAATTTTAAATAAAATTTTTTTTTTAATTTATTTTTTTTTTAAACTTATTAAGGATTAGTTTTTTGATTTGGAATAAAATTATAATCTGTATTATTCATTATAATATACTTATTATTCATTCATATTATTCATATATATTTGATTGCAAAATGGACTTGAAAATGATAATGTAAAAATAGGTACTATCTGCAGATAGATTCTAGTTAAATTCCAAATAGACGCCACTTTTATGTAAGATGGGACTGACGAAAATGCGCGCGGTACTGACAACCATCTGAGACAAATAAATCTCAGATGGCTCTGAGCCCCATCTCGGATTGAACTGAAATAAACGAAAACTGTACCTACTACAATCTACATAGAAGTAGTAACCATTTGTAAATTTTTTTCACTATAGATGGAACTAGGTTCCGACCAACATGGAAACCAGTTAAATCTCGTTTTTTCCGTATATATATTTTAATAAAAGAGAGACAGAGTCCAGTAGTTTGCGACGCCACCACCGTAAGATGACCAGCTACCCGACTAGAAATTTCAGTGAGGCAGTGATTTGGCGCAAGTAAGACATGCCGAATTCCAAACTTGCAGTAAGTGAAGCATCCAAACCAGGCCGAAGTTTGGGACGTAACGCAGTTGCGAGGCTTAGCCTAACTTGGCTTCCTGATTAGGTTGCAGTTTGGAAACCAAATTCACAACGAAGAATCCAAATCTAATTCTTTCTTGATTTTTAGCTTTTTTATTATCAAGCGAAAATTAATAATAATAAATGCTTATTTTTTTATCTTCTTTTACTATTTTAAGTATAAATATTAAATTTAGGACTAAATTTTTTTAATTATTTCATGAATAAAAAAAAAAACAAATTCTTTGTTGCTTTTATTTAATATTATTTTTATTATTTAATTTTATTTTTCCTGTAATTTTTTTTTGTTTTTTGGAGCGTTTTTTAATGTGAAGATGTTTTTTTGATTGGTAGATTTGATAAGTCAAGAGGGAAGGAGATGATAAAGGAGTTAGATACACTAATCACACATAACACTTAACTTTACTTCACATTCGCCTTAATAGTAATTATAATTAGTAATTATTAATTATTAAAAATCGTACATGTCGAACGCGAGACTCGAACACGGTACTCGACGCACGACGGCCCTATACCATACCACGACGCTACGCCGATGATGAGTGACCTCTTACTTCAAGATACTTATAAGCACAACCAATGTTCGGCTTACCTAATTTAAAACAAATAAGATTCGAATTGGGCTAGCCTAAGTTCGGAAAGCCAAGTTCGCTCCAAACTAGCAAAACTCAGGTTATCGTTACTTGAAACCAGTTCGGCGTTCCCATATGATATATCAGACTTAAGGGATCCATGAAACTTTCCTAGTTACGTTCAAATATGGCAAGCCAAACATTTCGTTCTGCCTACCTTGGTTTTTATGAGGTACAACCTAGGCAAGCCTGAGTTAGGCAAGCCAAACTTGCCCCGAATTGGTTCTTCGGCATATGCCTCACTGAAATTTCTAGTCGGGTACATGAGACACCATGTTTATATGTACAATACACAACTCTTTCATGAATACACACTTTTATATGTTTAGAACTAAAAGGCTTAACCCTGGAAAGACTTAAAGCCAAATATTTTCTCCCACTCCGTTTTAGAGTACTTTGGCAAGAAACACCGAAGTTCGTCAAACGTTTGGAATGCCTAACTTGCAGGAAATTATAAAATCCAAAGGTCTACGGAAGTTCGGTTTGCCAAACTTAAAAGTAATTGGGGCCATCTATGGTAAGACGAAGTTTGGCAAATGTTTGGAATACCTAACTTGCAGGAAATTATAAAATCCAAAGGCTTACGAAAGTTCGGTTTACAAAACTTAAAGGTAATTAGGGACATTTATGGCAAGCCAAACTTCGGCAAATCTTTGGTTATCGTTATTTCCAGCTAGTCAGGCATTCCAAAGGTTCGCCGAAGTTCGGCTTGCCATAGATGTCCCAAATTACATGCAAATTTGGCATGCCAATCTTCGTTTTGCCTAACGTGGATTTAAGAAGGCGCAAATTAGGCTTGCTTAACTTAGACAAGCCAAACTTGCCCCTCACCAATTCTTAGGCATTCCTCACTACAATTTCTAGTCGGGATACTGTATCGAGGGTTTTATTCTGTGACTGAACATAAACTTTAGATATTCCCTCCGATAGCGTTAGGGGATAAAACTTGGACTTGTGGCGGAGAGGACACCGGGTTCGATTCCTGGGTGATACAGAAGTATTTTGAAGTATTTACACAATGACTTTTTCCCAGCTGCCAAAGAGACAATTGTTATAAGGAAATTTTTAGTAAATGTTATTGAAGCCTAATAGACATGTCCTAAATTTCATGTCTCAAGAAGTCCTAGTTTATAAACAACATTTTTATCTATTCTACTCATCACTCTGACACAACCTGCATATGAAGTTAATTATCGCGAAATTAGTTTTTAAAATATTTAAATCGGTTGACCCTGGAGGTCATCCCTGGAATTTCCTGTTTCTCTTGATGTTTCATCAAATTTTATGTCTGTATTGTAACTTTATTTGAAAAATGTGAATTTTTTAAAAATTAACACCCCCACACTTTTATATGGGGGAGGAATTTCGTAAGATCCTATTAGAGTAAATTTCTACACCATAAACGAAACTATTGTTTGGAAATGAGAATTTTTCATTGTTAACGCCCTCGCAATCCCTTTTGGGGTTGGAATTTGATAAAATCCATCCTTAGCTGAACTCGACATTATACACATATTACTCGTTAGCCATAATTTATAGCTAAATTTGTCATTAAAGACAAATTTGGGGGCTGGGGAAATAAAGGATAAAGGAGAGAGGGGGGACCTTACTTAGTAGGAATTTTTTTTCGGTAACCGAAAAAATAATTCAGAAAGCCCAGACCGGGACTCGAACCCGGATCGTTTGGTTACGTGCCAAAGGCTCTACCAGTTAAGCTATCCGAGACATTGTCCGTAATTACTATTCAGTCACCTAATAAGACCTACCGAGTAATATTACACAAGATTCTAACCAAATTTAGAGCCTGTAGAAGCTATAGCTTGGGAATTAAAAATTTCCAATGTTAATACCCACCCCCACAATCTACATTGGCGATGGGTTGTCGTAGAATCCGCTCTTAGATCATTTCTACATCACATATAGAAGATTCTGACTAAATTTGAAGCCTGTAGGAGCTATAGTTTAAAAACGGTAATTTTTCATTGTTAACGCCCCCGCAAACCCCCTTGTGGGTGGAATTTCGTAAAATCCGTTCTTAGCTGACTTATACTCGGCAAAAGGAATATTCCTACTAAATTTTAAGTTTCTAGGCCTTATAGTTTCAGAGACATCGTGTTGAGTGACTATATCTATAGAAAGTTTTATAAGCTATAGATATAATTCAATTTTTTGTTAAATTTTTCAGTTCAATTAAATTTTCTCTAATTCATTATACCTAAGATAAACACCATTGACCTGAAAAGGCCTAAAATAATGAATTCTTGAAATTTATCACAATTCGAAAAAAACAAAAAAAAAAACAATTTTTTCGTTACGATTTTTTTTTCGACTGGTTCATCATGCCCCACATATCACATATTGGCCCAAAATATCATAAAAACATCATAGAGGTCATAACTTGACGGTGGGTTAAATAAAAATACTCAATTTATTTTACAAGATACTTACATATTAACTGTAAAAAATTTGAATTTAATTGATTACTATTTTCCGACATTAATTGTATGCCGGTCGTGAATTGATGTTCCCTTGTTGATATTTTCTACCGTCAAAGAAAAAAAAAAATAAAAAAATAACAGACGGATGTGACGGGATTATTTATAAACGACGGGGAATAAAAATATGTATTATTTTTTATTATTTTGTTGAAATTGAATAACATATTATATCATTGATAATTATATTTTTACCACATGATATTTTTTTATTTCAATAAAATAAATAATTAATGTACGGCATTGTAAAGTTTGGTAATGACAAATAAAATATTGCGAAAGAATTGTAAAAGGCAGGAAGTAGAGGGTAAGAAAAAGAACCGCAAAAAATGTTGAATTCCGCAAGTGAGGATCGAGAAAAAATTCTACTCAATCCTTGTTCCCTCTTATATTCGATATCTTTTTCCTTGTCACCGCCTGCCCGCGGTTCCGATATCATCAGAAAGAAAAATTGTGAACTAGAAGAAAAGTCTGCTCCCGAATGGACAAACGACTTGGGGAAAAAAGAGAAAAATATAAAGTGGAAAGAGTGTAAGAGCGACATAAGGACAAAGAACATCAGCTTCATACATCTACATAAACTAATGTGTGTTTATATACATTTATCTAAAAATACATGTACACTTTTCACCAGGCTTCCTTCGCTTTTCGTCACCCGTGTGTTAGAGCTTTTTTCAGGGAGGGAGAAATGTAGGAAAGTGAAAGTATAAAAAAAAAAAATATAAGAAGAGGATGAGTAGAGCACACACGTGTACGTTTCGTTCTGTAAAAGGTTAAGGTGTGTGCGTGCGCGTACATGCGTGGTCAGTACTGGTATCCTGGCAATACATGAAAAAAAAACGTACGTGCGATACTTTACTCTCTTCAAGGATGTCACAAAATGAAGAGGAAGACACCGGACATTGATGGGTTACTTTCTATTAACACTCTGAAAATGTTTTTAGTTTTGTTTTTATGAAATAAAAATTTTTTACTTGAAAAAATTTTGGAAATATATTTTTTTTAAGAACCTAATGATAATTTTGATTTTAAATTAAAAATTCTTATATATAGGAAAATTTTTTTTTAAATATTTGATGAGAAAATATACAGACGTAAAAATTACAGTTTGAAGTACAATTTATATAGAAGCTGGGTCCCGAGAAAAAAAGTCGAAAAATTACAGCTTGAAAATTTGAATCTTACAAACTCTGTAAGAAGTACATTTTAAAACTGTGAAATTACACTTGAAACTAGAAAAATTAATACTTAGAATTTTATTTTATAAAAAAATTATTTGAAACTGTAATTTTTCCAGTTTTTTTGTTTAAAACTTCGACTAAAACTAAAACTAACTCTAGAAAAAAAAAAAACTAATTAATTAAAAAATTTTTGATTCAAGAACTTTTTTACTTGATTAAAAATTATTACTCCTAACTAAAATTATGTCTTTGGTTAAAGATCTTTTCCTTTGAATTAAGTTCATTTTTTTATGAGTGTATCTTTTTATATTGTCAGATAAGCAATAAATAATAATTTGAATTTAATACAACTTTTATAAAAATTTATGTTTGTGTAGAAGCTCAAGAAAGAATGAAAACACAAAATAACGTGGGGTGCATTAAAATTTCTTAAATTTCATGTGTAATATTTTGATGATACAAATTATGACAAAAAAAAAAAAACAAATTTATAGAGGCACCGTTTATTATTTTAAGACAAAATAGTAATAATAATCATATCATACATGTCTCTCAGTTGATTTGTAAAAAGAATAATAAATTATTAACAGAAACAATTTTGTATATTTTAATTTAGTTTGATATTATTTTAATGACAGCGTTTTTTGTTGTATGTACAAAATATTAATAATGAGAGCCTATAATAAAAAACTATAAAATGTAGTATTTCTAAATCGAAAATCCATGTTCGATGGTCAACCTGCTGGACTCAATGTCACAGTCGGTTAGAATTGAAGGGTGAGAGAAGTGAAAGGGAGAAATGAGGGAAAGACGCCCGCGAACAAGGCAAAATATGTGTACATGCGCGTTTGAAACCACCCGTATCACCCCCGATACGGGTCGGGCTTGACTTCGGGGGCACTCTTTGCCGATGATAGAGGGGGGTAGCTCACTGTGGGGGGTGACTTGGAGTTCGTGGGGTGCTCGAATAAACGTGGGGGTGTAAGGGGAATTTATTGGACGGCCTAGCGGACAATGTGGGGACTTTCTCATATCAAGTATGGCCGCTATCGTGGCATGATGGCCTAAACAGTTGTAAGTAAATTAAATAAATTTTTGAACTTTTCATTTTTTATTAATTTTTTTTTTTTTTAACAAAAAAATGATATTTTTTTTAATTTATTAAAAAATAATTTTTTTTTTTCGTGCCAGTGACATCCAAGAACAAAAATTTTTTTAAGAGTTTTTTGAAATTTTTTTTTTCAAAGTGTGTGATTTTTTTTGTGCTAATTGTGTCAGCGGTTAAATTTATGCAGAAAAGGTCAATATTTAAACTAAGTTTTATTTTTATTTAAAAATTTTTTTTTTTTTCATAATTTTAATCAAAGAAAAAAATTCACGTGAGTACCAAAAATAAGAAAACAAAATTGTGTTAATTTACTCACACGTGTTTAGTAAAATATTTTATGAAGTTGTTTTTCTTAAGTGTTTTTTTTTTCTTTTTATTATGTATAAGAAGTGAAGTGAAAAATGAACGACTTACTATAAACAGTTTTATTAGTTTTTGATAAAAAATTAATTAGTTATTGGCTTTTTCACGATTGAATTTTCTAATGCTGCTGTCTAATAGCATAAAAAATGTGTGCATAACTATAAATAATATTTCTGTAAAGTTATTGAATTTTTTGCGAAAAGATTAATCATAGGTAATCAAATAACAAGTGGTGAATTTATTTTTAAAATTTTGCGCAATTAATTCAGTTCTTCAGTTTAAAAAAATAATATAATGAAATTAACAGATAGTAAATTAATTTAAAAAAAATGAAAAAAAAAAATTTATACAAACATTTACTAAATATGTGAGTAAATTAACACGATATTCACTTGCAACAAGTACAAGAGCGGTCGAAGGAACTTAAATAAGCGAAATGCCGACAGGGAGCTCCTTTGCATGCGAAAACATTACATAACATAATACACGTGGTTTCATCTGTCTAGCATGCTGTTGCGCAGATCACGTTTACCATTTCTTCTTCTTCGCCTATTATATTCACCCTTCCATTCGACGATGCAAATTGGCTTGCCACCAGATTGCCATACCGTTATACACATATATATATATATATATATACCGATATATCCACCCTATAACACCTGTTTGACTTTTGTTTACATCATTAATAATCAATCATTGTCATTATCACGAAATAACATTTAACTACCCCATAATTTTCTTCAATATCCAGTAATTTTACTATCCGATTACAGAAAGAATCGAACCGATTTATGTATTTATTTTTCAACGAAGCATTTTTCGGTGATATATAGCTTTATAAATTTATGATACTATTTTATTATTCAGTGGCTTATTTAAAATCGTATTCAGTGCTAGGAATTATTGAAGTATTACAGAATAGATTGTATGAACAGAAATATTGTATAACAATTTTAAGTCAAATAATTTAGATAATACGCTTATAAAAAATTAGCTTGATTAAAGTACAAGAATTTTGAACCAGGAAGGAAAATTTTTGAATTATGTAAAATTTAATCCAAGAAGGATTTCTTAGCTTAATTTATTCAAGGTCTCTTTAAAATAGTGTTCTTGGCTCAAAGGTTTCACTCTTCAGTCAAGTTAATTTTTTCATCAGCGTGCAGTATACATTTTATAGCTAGAGGGTTAGTTAATGTATTAATTGATTTTGGTAATTAAAAAATGACAGTATTGAATAATAACAAATTTTACCTGTCAAATTTTGAGCAGATCAAATAAAAAATCTTTATTAGTTAGAGAGAAAAAGTTCGGAGTTTCGCAAAAATTATAGTTAATTTTTTCAAGTATTCTTTTTTACTCAAAATAGTTGAGCTCTTAATAATTTATTGAAATTAATGAATCTCATTAGTGAATTCGTTCATATTTTACTAATACACTTAGTTTCTTGACAAGTATATTCAATAACTTGAATTAATACCAAAGTACTCATCAGCTTTACGAGACAAAAAAAACGAAGTAATTTTAATCAACGACAAATAATTTTTAAATTACATCAATTTAGCAATTTTAAAATAATCAAGAATTCCTTCATCATTAGTGGTCGAAATTTTTATATTTATTAAATTTCTCCAACCACTATTATTATTATTACTTACTCAATTCAATGCAATCAAATAGACTCGAATGAAGCGTCTTTAGTAAATAACTGCCGCAAAATAAAATTCAGATCCCCAGGGAAATGTGTACTCTCGCGTTCAAAGGGCGTGGCTGATGATCTTCAATTTATTTTTTTTTTATTTCTCGCAATTTTATCCCGAGCTTTTTTTATAAAATTTATAACCCGCTGTTAAATTCAGTATCGATGTCCGTATATTTTTAAGATAAATAAATATTTTTCTAACATCATTTATGAATATTTTTTATTAAAATTACTTCATAAACATGCGTGAAATATTAATTTAAAAAATTTAGTAACGGGATACACAGCAATGTGATTAAACATAAATTTTGAAATAAAAAAAGTTTAAGCAAAAATAAAGCTCGTGCGCGGGTGGAGGAAGAATATTGCGTTAACCCGAGTCGGAGGTATGAGATAGCGAGAAAAGTGATGGAAGTATGTGTGTTTGGTCATGGGGGTGTACGCGGGCCAAGGAAACGGATTTTGAGGACTACACACTAGGCGCGATGATATTCGTCTTGTTTACGGAAAGACTTATGCGCGTGTGCCGGCCACTGAACTACTATGCTGGATCAATAGGCCTCTAACTTAAATTTCACACACATCTTTTCTATGTATATACTTTCGGGAACAAAGTTAGCTTAGGGGTGAGAAGGGGGCAGGGGGCAAGGGAGTTCTTCTGGTTCTTCATCTACTCCCCAGGCTCTAGTGCCACATATGAGAGGAAGCGTTTCCTTAGTTTTCCCCACCGATCTTTTTATTTTCTCGTCCCTGTGACCCTTAGGTCGTTCGTTCAATCGAAAGGACTTGCCATTTAACGCTGAGGAAAGTTGAATTTTTTTTGTACTTTCCAAGAAAATTTAATTAGTTAATTTTGGAAATATTATTGTATCAGTAAAAATAAATTTTTAGGCAAAGTAAGGTGGGAGGGATAACGGGGTACTTAAAGAAATGCTTTTTTTTGAGGATCCAAGTATAGTAAATCCTTTTTTTTAATTGTGTTAAAAGTAAATAGAACAAATCTTCAGTTGTTTTTAAAAATAATTTTTATTTTTTTACGGAAAAAATGGATATCCGCACACATTAAAAGTTACAATGAATGTATATTAGCTAAAATAATAACATGGATAAAAGGTACGTGCCAATTCGATGGAATTTGGAATCTGTAAGTCAAAACAATACTCTAATTAAATTTCAAGTCTAGATCTAAAAATGCAATTCTATAAAGCGCCCAGCGGAGCGAGCGAGTAAAAGCTAGTATATATATATATATATATATATATATATATATATATATATATATATATAAGAATTGCTCGTTTAAAGGTATTAGATTAGATTTTTTAATTGTGAAAAATTTACATATTTAAAACGTTTGTTAACATCAAGAGCTTTAAAATTAATTTATAAAAATGTATTTTGACAAATTTCCATGATCATTATCGTAAATTAACATTTGTAACTGTTTTAATTGAATATTTTTGTCATTTGGATTATGCCTCGGCATATTGCATTAATAAATGAATTAGTAAATTATATAAATAAATTCGCTGTAAAGTAGGATTATTCAAAAAAATGAAATGTTTTTTTTTATTTTTTCTTTAAAAAAAAAAAATAAAAAAAAAAATAAATAAAAAAAACAGGTGGCTGTATAACTAAACAATTACCATCTTTTTAACTAAAGAAATAAATTTTTAGTCAATTTTGCAGCAACAAACTTTGTAAAATTTTATTTTAATCATTTTTTGGAAACTTTTTGTAAGGCGACCTTTCAGCCAATAAATAATAAAATTTATAGCAATAAACAATTATTGTTATTGTTTATCAATAAATAATTAAAAATTGGTTTTTAAATAAACATGAGATACAATCAAACATAAAATGATGGACAGATATGAATAATCTGATGGACTTTATCGTGTGAGAATGAAAAATATTAAAATTGAATAAATAAGGAAAAATAAGGTAAATAAATAACGGGCAGATGCAATGAAAAAAATAATCGGTAGAGGCTACCGATTGGTAGTCGGTAGAGGTTACCGATTTTTTTTCGGTAGAGGCTACCGATTTTTTCTGTAGCAGCTATCGATTTTTTGGTAGAGGTATCCGATTTTTCGGTAGCAGCTACCGATTTTTTCGGTGGAGGCTATCATTTGCGAATCGGTTGAGAGAACCGATTTTTTCGGTTGAGACAACTGATTTTATTTTTGGGGAAAGAAAAAAGAACACAGTTACAAATTTAAATTAGTAATTGTTGGCATTAAAAAAATTTAATTAAAACATTTCACATGTGAAAATTAATAAAAATTACAAGTGAAAATTTTTAGCAGCATTTTTTTATTATAATTGATTTGTTATAAAAATTTTTAAAATTGACAGCTGACGGATAACTTCAGTATTATTAAATAATAACAATAATTTTCGAAGAGTCTTTTAATTTAAACTTTAAATAATTATTCTATTTGAAATTTTTCCTGCTCTATTGGCCATAAATTTGTGAGTAGAGATGAACTTGAGTACACGGAAAAAAAATTGGGGCTGCCACATAATACATTCCTGTGGCAGCTACATGATTTTTACATGTGGCTGTCCCAAGAGTTTCCTCTGGCAGCCACATGATTTTCATGTTACAGCAACAGGAAAATCCTGTGACAGCCACATAAAAATATTATGTAGCAGCTACACGATTTTCATGTAGCAGGTAATAATAGTTAAAACAACAATAATAATAACCATAATAATAATATCCCCAAAAAAAAAATCGGTTGTCTCAACCGAAAAAATCGGTTCTCTCAACCGATTCGCAAATGATAGCCTCTACCGAAAAAATCGGTAGCCATTACCGAAAAAAAATCGGTAACCTCTACCGATTACCAATCGGTAACCTCTACCGATTACCAATCGGTAGCCTCTACCGATTATTTTTTTCAGTGTGGTAGCAGGGTAGCCAGACAGGTACAACCATGGCTTACTCAAAGTTAAAGATCTGATGTTCATTTGCGTGATATAGAGATTATCGGCATGGCGTGAGGTTATGTGTGTGAAGTAATAAAAGGTCGCGTGACAATATGACGATCCGCCTGCTACTCAACAGTAGTCACAATACTTTAGGATTCAACCCGATACTATCACAGTTCAAGTGTTCACACCACCAAATCGTGACATTCGATCTTGTTCGAAATAATTGCTGACAAATCGTTACAAATTTATTCATTACTCCAAGCTATGTAGTTATTTTTTATGGGGGCGGTCACACTTAATTCAATTATTCCCTGTTACACGGACTTTTATTTTCAATTTTTACAGGAAATTAATTTTTGCTCCAAAACAACTTCAATCTCCCTTAAAATTTTCTCAATTCAAGCAAACTTTTTTTTTTGTATGAATATAATTGTTCAAAAATTTATGCAAAAATCATTTATAATTGTTTTTCTGAATAGTTTTTATCAATAACTGCATAATTCATCCAGAATAATTTATAAAGATTTGAAGTTCACGACTATCGTAACAACTTTCGACAAGATAATTGCGTTACATTTAAAGCACAGACATCATTTGTATTTTATGAACATAACGAGACGTCACTCACTCGTTTCTCATTATCGATTTTTAGTATACCGTTCATTGAATCACTAATTTATGACAAATAAAAAAAGTATGATAAGAAAATATACAAACAAGGTATTTACAAATTGTAGAGCGGATCGATGGATTAAAAATTGAGAGTCTCGTCAGATTTACAACGTAAAATCGATTTTAAAAACTTTTTAACTACGATACAGTAGCGAACATAAGTGATTGTTTGACCGAAATACACGATACACACAATATTTTGATTAAAAAGATAACTGTATTCAACTTAATTTAACATAAAGTTCAAGAGTTTATTAACCTCTTGAAATATCATTCTAATGAAAAATTTTTTCACGTAATAACAGATGATTATATTATGGGCTATGTTTTTTCGCTGCAGTATAAAACTTTTATCACGATAAAAAAAAAACTTTTTTTCTTCAAAGTTTCTAGATTTTTATGAATAATATCTCTAATATTAAACCTTGCGTGATATGTTACATGTCACTTAATTTCATTATTAATTTTATGATTTTAATTTTTTTAAATTTCATAGAATAAAAATACTTACATATTTGTTATTGCGTATATATTAATACTTTTTTTATTTCATCCATCGAAAAATTTATTTTTACGCTAATATATGAAAGATTAATATAATTGTGCACGGAAAAAAATTGAAAGAAAATTACAATTGTTACATCATAATCCAGGACCAGACTATCAATATTTTTTACATCATAAAAATGCGTATAAAAGTAGCCAATATACGAATTTTTACGATGCAATATCGTAAAATTTATAATTTAAAATTATCAAAGTGAAGAGATTGAAAATATGGTCCTGGATTACGATGTGACAATTGTAATTTATCAACAATTTTTTCGTGTATAGAAACTATTACCATGATATATTTTATAGATTATTCAGCCAAGTTACTAAAATCGAAACAATTAAAATAATGTTTGAAATATCTTATAACTCTTTAAAAATCATATAACTCTTAGTCAAAATTATTTTTTGATTCATTTATTTTAAGGAATTGTTTCTGACACCAAATGAACTAATACTTAAAAAATTTCTATGTGTAATGGATAATGTAACAATTGCGCTAAAACAAAATTAACTTGATAAAAGAGAAAAACTCTGGAACTGAGAACATCATTTTGAAGAATTTCTTTATTTTGAGTGAGCCAAAAAAATTCTTAACTTAGAAATTTTTTACAGTTTCCTTGATTAAACCATTCGTTTAACGTTAATTGTTGATTGATTAATCTATTTGGAGTTATTTGTAAGCACTTCTTTATTGAAAATAAAAACTAGTTATCCTGAGCAAAAATCGGCAAACTTCAATTTTAAAAATTTTTTTTTTGAAGCTGCTCTTATATCGGTGTGTAAAAAATATAGTTTTTTTTTATGTGTAATTTGACATAAAAAAATTCTTATGGTTTATCTCCGTAAGAAATTTCGTAATATTATCACATATTTATTTGTTTTTTTCCATAAATACATATCAATTTATTATGATTAATAAAAAGAAACTTTGAAGATATAAATAAAATTATAACTAAAAATAGAATAAAGTAACAAATTCCCTGATTGAAACTAACTGGTTGACAATTATTGTTTATATTGTTATTCACCCTCATATTCGGCAGTCTCTAAATAGATCAGAGAAGAAAAAATGTATTGTTTAATATATTGTTAGAGTCGCAATTTGTTTTTTAATTAACAATCATTTACTCTAAAAATACTTACTTTAACTCTTATCTCTCCCAAGCTGACAATCCTGAGCAGAGAATGAATTTCTTGATCTTTTTACTGGTTCAGAATTCATGTATAGATGCAAGTGGACGCCCCGTAGAGAACTGTTACCTCAATGGTCATGAAAGTTTCCGTGATGCTGACAATCTTACCCTTTTTCTAACCCTCATCGATTATTTCAACGAATCTACATAACAGACTTACATACACCCTCTCACGCTAGCTTTCCGCAATTCTAGAATAGAATTTAACCATACGGGTATATTTATAATAGTTTCAAAATCCGTCAAATATACCATTTGTATAGTATTTGATGCGTATCCACATATTTATAATATATATTGTGTCACATTTGTGGTTTACAGAGAAAGTGAAAGTAAAGAGACATGTGGTTTTTTCTTAACCCCTATGATTATTCAACGTTCAACCCTATTGTAATTATACTATAGTAGAAGTAGAAAGTTCCTATTACGTCACAATACTATATACCTAAATTTCTAGTGTCAATACTTTCTACTTTCACTGCTGCGTTTTTGATTTAGCTAAATATATTCATTGCAAATTATAGAGGGAAAATAGTTAGCATGTTAGTTACCCACCGGACTATGAAGCACAAATGAAAAAATGAATTATTTTTTTTAATGTTTGATTTTAATAAAAAAAAATACAGAATATTTCAAAAAAATGTTTTCTTTTAATTTTAATTTAAAATTTAAAAATCTTAAATAAAAGTTTCGTATTTTTTTTTTTTTAATAAAAAAAGTTTTTTTCAAGAATTACAAAAATTTAATTTATTCTATAAAATTTTAATAGTAAATATCGATAATTGTAAAAAGCATTAAAAAATTCTCGGGTAGTGGCAATAAAAAATTTTAACATTTTACCAGACAATTAAAAACGTTTACATTTAAAATAAATTTAATTATCAGTAGTTATAGTTAATTTAAAAATTATAGGTTTTACTTCTTTTTAGTGGATATTTTTTTCGTTTATCACCAATATCATTAAAATTTCTTGAAATTTTCAGTGAGATCATTTATTATCTTACTATTATTTAATACAAACACGAAAAATTATAAAAATCCGTACACTGATAGAAGGATTTGTTTGTAGTTAAAAATATTTGTTAATATTTAACAAATCATTTATTAGAGACCACTTTTTAGCCCTTAACAAATATTTCTTAGTATTTAAAAAGATTTATTAATATTTAATAAATAAATATCAGATTTATTAAATACAAACAAGTCTTTTTAAATACTAAGAAATGTTTGTTAAATACTAAAAAGTGGTCTCTAATAAATGATTTGTTAACTATTAACAAATATTTTTTGATACAAATAAATCCTTCTATCAATGTACAATAACTTTAAAAATGACAACATTAACTTATATAAAATTTAAATAAATTACTTACACACTCAACACAATTATATTGAGTCATTAATTGCTTAGCAATGCAGTTACCATGGCAATATTTACCATAGCACCAGTTACCAAACAACAGTTGCCATCTAATATTACTTTAGAGACAGCCAATCAACAGACTAAAAAAATTTTCTTAATTTAGTAACATTTCAGTATACAATCATATATTAAAATTAAATATCGAATCTACAAAAGAAATTAGGAAAACCCGGTTGACCCTGAAGGCCATCCCTGCAACTTCCCGCCAATTCTATACCTAAACGCTTGAAATTGCACTTATGATGTTTTTGAGCTCTTCGAGCTCATAAATACAATTTGTGTGTTATTTTGAGCTCTCCGAGCTCAAAAAATAGATTTTGTACGCTTTTGAGCTCTTCGAGCTCAAAAAGTTGATAGGAGTTAGATAAAACACTATTTTTTGAATTTTCAAATCGCAATAACTTTTGAATGAATGAACCGATTTTCACACGGTTGGTGGCATTTAACGCAGTCTTTTGAGCATCATGAAGAATCTTCAAGTTTAAATTGACACAACGTAAAATTTCGGAATAATTCCGCAAAAACTCTTTTTTCGGTTTTCTTTCGTTAACGATAACTCACGAACGAATCAATCGATTTTGACCGGACTGGCGGCGATTGACGTGGTTTTTTTATGTTAAGAGCTGATTAGTTTTTGGAATTAATCGGTAAAGCCGTTTAAAAGTTATTCCAAAAAAATCACATTTGAAAAAATTTTTTTTTGTAGTTTTTTTGGGATTTCTCGAAATCTACCAGTCTGAATCGTTCCAAAGTATATTCAAAATTTAGGTTTAGTGAAACCCTTTCGAATGGCACCAACCGCGATCAAATCGGTCAAGCCGTTCAAAAGTTATGAGAGGTTTACATACATCCACACACATATATATATATATATATATATATAGACATACAGACACCATCGCGGGAATAGTCAGGGAAGCTTCCTAGGACCTCGAAACGTCGAGATTCGATGAAAACTCGATTTTCGTAAAACGGGGTGAAAACAATAACTTCCCGATTTTTGAAAATCTTCGATTTTCTTAGCGGGAAGTTAAAAATTAACAATTTATGCATAGTAATAGTACTATATTGTCTTGTAAATTAAAAATCTGTTTATTTAATTTATAATTCGTTGTACAAATGTGGTTAAAAAATCAGTTTATTTTATATTTAATAATATATTGATAAGATTACAAGACGAAAACACGTTAAAATCCGGATTTTATAAAAAAATCTGGCTATCGGTTGATCCTGAAAGCCATCCCTTAAATTTCCCACATATTTTTGAGCGCAAAGAACTCAAAAATACGTATTTTCAAATGGCCATTACTTTTAAGCGCGTCATTCAAGTTTGATTTGCTTGATGGAATTAAACGGGAATAGTCGAAACGGGGCTAGGATTTCAAAACGTAGAGTACTGATGAAAACTCACATTCTCAAAATCGGACCGAAATCAATAATTGTAAACTTTTGAAAATTATTAATTTTCAAAGCGGAAAATTAAAAAAATCAAACTCTAGTAAATCGAACTTACAAAATTATCGATAGAATTAGCAAATTTTATTGTAATTTTAAGAAAATCTTTGTAATTTTAAAACACATTTCTAGAAATTTTGGTAAAGAATAGCTTCTTTTTATTAGCAGTGACGTCGTGGAAAAGCGATAACATTGAAGGTGTCACATTTAATTTTTCAATAAAGAATAAATCTCTGAAACTTAAATTAGTTGCTTTTATTGGCTAATTGAATAACAAACCTATCTAAAATAAAATATTAATAGCCATCAATCGTTATATTAATAAAGAAAAAAAAAAAAAAAACAGCGATTTTATTGAATAGCACTATCATATACAATTATATATGTGTATTAATAACATTGGGATAGATCGATAATGGTTAAATATAAACCCGAGAATGCGGAGATCAACATAGAGGGGAGAGGGTAACCGATCAAACTTGCTATATAGTATAAGGGAGGAATAATCTTGTGACAGATCAGCAACACAATCATGAAGAGCTAGTTGCAGTAGGTATAGTGACGTGCTACAATTCATAAATTTATTTTATAGAAATCTTGTGGCGATTCTGTGCTGGTGGTTTCGATAATATTTTATTTAAAATACTTCAAGAAGACGTCGAAGTCTCTTCCTTCATCGTAAGATAACTAATCAATTCCATTTTCATTTCATATCATCTATCATATATGTATATATATATATATATATATATCACTATTACAATTTAATAGATAAAATCATTTTGTTTAATTAAATTGGATTGTGCATAATATACTTTTTTATTAATTTTATTTTTATTGAGATTCCATAAATTTAGGATCTCCGAAACTTACATTACGAATTGTCCAATTCAGTATATCAGGAAAATAGTGATATAAAAAAATTTTTTTCCCCAGGCATTTTCTTTCCTCATTCCTGTTTTCCTCATTTCTTCATGTTCTGTCCTTCGCCGACTGATCAATGCCCCCTCCAGTTATATAGTGATCATCTCAAAAACCGTACCACGTGCCAATAACGCCCTTAACCTTATGACAGCATCTAACATGTTGCCGTCGAGCGCGGATCTCTTCCAAATTTAAAATGTGCTGAAATTTACCGGTAGTTCAGTTATGACATTTGTTTGGTAATAATGTCATCGGTGATATTTGTATTTTTATGGTATGGTGGGACGCAAATACAATGACATTAATTATTTTATACTTTGTGAATTTGTAATTGGTGTTTATTGTAATTGGAGATGATTTATTTTATTTATAAAATGCTGTTGAGAAAAATTTATATTAATTATTGAATCGAATTTTTTTATTGACAGTAAGAATTGTTCTTTTATTTTATTCAAATTTTTTTATTTAACCAATTTATTGATTTCTAATTCTGTGATTAATTGATTTTTTTATAAATAAAAATTTTTGAGTGATTATTTACTTGCTTATTAAATAATTAATTATAAAAATTTGTGAGTGAATTATTAACAGTTTATTGACTTCCAATTTTAGAAAATTATTATTACTTTTTTAGTAGTTCTTAATAAATAACAAAAACAAAGTAATTCAAAATTTCAATTTTAAATTGACTAGGGGAAAAACAATTATTAGAAATTTAATTGACGCCGGGCTGGTAGTGTGTTAATCAAATTAAGGAAAGTGATGCTATCAAGTAAATTCTTAATTAATTAAATACATAATATTGATCGTACTATGATTAAATTTTGTAATTTAGAGTTTTAGACTTGAATTTTATAAATTTATTAGAAATTAATTATCATAAAAAATTGTTTTAATAAATAACAATAATTTAATTTCGAATTCGATAATACAAATTTGAAAACTTTCGGGTTTTTTTGTGGTTAAAAATAAAATGAAACAACTTAAAACTAATGATAAACAAAGAAAAATGAAAAGTGAAAAATGTTATTTAATATTTGGGTATAAATTCAGTTAACGGTGTTGTAGTTTTTGAAGTGACGTAAAGACAAGAGCCGTAGGTAAAACATATCATCTAATTGTGGTGACAGCAGGGTGCTTAATGTCGCAGGGGGTCATGTCGAGAACCCCCTCCCCTCTCTTGCTTTCACTTACTGAATCCTCGTGTGAGGAAGTGACAGTGCTATTTTATTTTTTCTAGCTAGAGGGTAATAAGAGGAAACGTGCGTTGTGGTGAATCCGCAGTTGTAAGAACAGAATGCAGTGTTTCGCGTAATAAATTCATCGCGAGTACATTGTAATACTGTAAATATTATTTTCTTAACAATTATAGACAGTTACTTCATTGAAGAAAAAAAATTGTATGAAAAATTAAAATTGTAACTTTGGAGTCTAGGACTAGACTTTTAATATCTTCACTTTGATAATTTTACAATTAAAAATTTACGATGTTACATCGTAAGAATACCTGTTAAAATAGTAAATATCCGAATACGATGTAACATCGTAAATTTAAAAATGTGAAATTATCAAAGTGAAGATATTGAAAGTCTGGTCCTGGAATACGATGTTACAATTGTAATTTTTCCAACAATTTTTTTCCGTATTGATTTAAGAAAAACATTTTCTTCAAATTTTTGCTTTTGCTTAGAGATTAATCAGTTAAAATTAATTCAAGAAAATAAAATTCGAAAATAACGATAAAAAAGTTCTTAAAAATCAAGAAACTTTACTTGATTAAATAATTTTTTATCTTGATTGAAAACAATGTAATGATATTCTCTCCAAAATGATATTATTGTATTGAAAAAAAATTAACTTGATTCAAGAGAAAAATTCTTGAACCAAGAATATAATTTTGAAGAGGGTAATTGTCTTGAATCAAGACGAAAAATTCTTGAATCAAGTAAAATTTCCTTTAATCAAGAATATTAAGTTCTTCAAAATTATATACTTGATTCAAGAACATTTTTTTTTCTGTGTGGTTAAAAAATTTTTCACTTTAATTAAAAACTTTTTGTTAATAGGTTTAGGGAAAAAAATTTGTTTTTTAAATTGAATTATTATACAGAATATATAAAAATAATAATCTAAAACTGCAATTTTTCAAGTTTCTTCATATTAAGCGCCCTGTTACAGTATAAAATGTTATTTTAGTATTTTTCTTTTCTTGAAACAATTCTTGAATCAATAAATTCATTTTTCTCAAAATAATTTTATTTGATCAAAAATATTTACCTAGAATTAAGTAGTTTTTTTCCCATCGCCTCAAAAAAATTCCACTTTGAAAATTACTCAACAATGAATCAATCAATTTAATCATAGGCCTGATAATTATTAATTAATTAATGTCAATAAATTTTTTCACCAACATGTAATTGAACCATCATAAATTAATCTCAAGGATCCTTTGCTTACAAAATTAAATTTATTTTGTCTCAGACTCAAGTTCAGAAAGGGAAAAATAAAATGAAAATAGAAGTAGATGTTAATCCATTAAATTTAAAATCGAAAAAAATGATTGAAGGCCAGCTGATATTTCTAACAAAACATTTGGTATTTAAACTTCCCCTCATTCGATAATTTAATAGGCGCGATGAGGGAAACAAAATAGGTATAGAATTTAGAAAAGCATTTCCTATGAGCTCGGATATATAAAATCCTCTAGTTTTCGAAATTTATCCCCAAAAAGGCGAGGGCGTACACATGACTCATGTGGATCCCCGTACACTGCCCCCTAATTCTCCACCGCATGCCCATCGAATTCTACACATTAAATGAAGGGTCTCCAGCATTTGAACTCTCCTGACAACTCGAGTTTTTCTTTTCTTTACCCCCTACTTTGATAGTAACTTGCCCCTTTTTCATTTATCCATCATCCTATGCAGTACCATACGATAGCAAATAACCAGCTCCCTACTAGTAGCACCATCAAAGATTTTCCGATCATCCGGAATCATTATAACATTCCAAATTGATATTGGCATGTGGGTTATACTCGTTTTCATCTTTTACAGCTTTACTTATACTTACAAACTGAATTAAATTATGTCTCGTATAAATCAATCAATACGCCATAATTATTAAGTTTACACTTATCAGCAGTATAATTAATTAAAAAAATTAATAAATAACAATAAGAATGATAAATTATAAAACATAACAATCTACAATGTTGAAATTTTTTATTTAATTTCACTATGGGTGCATGCCATCGCTAGATCATGAGGAAATTTTTAAAAATTTTATGATCGTCATCATATTGTATTTTAAATATAAATTTATATTAAATTATCGTAGCTTTTCTGTAAATATTGAAAAACAAAAAGTTAACAAAAAAAAAAAAATATTAATAAAAGAAATTCTTTGTTATCAATAAAATATTTTTTGTGATTTAAAAAAACATTATCATAATTTGAATCAATTTTAGTTGAAAAAAAAAATTGCTCTATGTTAATTTATTGAAAAATTTTTAAATATTTCATACTAAAGTTTAAATAATCTAATTTATTTCAATTGATTTCAGTAAAACGCGTGTTAATATTTTCATATTGTCGCTTTAATTAATTGCATTATAGTAAATTTCATATTTTATCATATCGATACTGCCATTTTAATACGTCGTATCCCACAAAATTTGACATTGAATTTTTTTGAAAAATAGAATCACAACAATATTATGCAAGTCATATGAAAAATTTAAAGGTCAAATAGTTTAATAACTCTTTTTAAATAAATATTTTCATCCGTTGAATCCCATTTAATAAATTTTAAAAATGAACTGTTTTTACCGTCTGCTGTAAAATTTTCTAAATGTGGAATACGACGTATTAGAATGGCAGTATCGATATACTGTAATTTAATTTACTTAAAATAAAAATTAATCTAGCAATCGGAAAATATAGCCCGCCGATAATATCTACACCATAGTAAAGAGTGATTCGCATGAAAAGTGAAAATAAATATAAAATTTTGACAAAGTAGTAACTTCATCATAGTATTAATTGATATTTAAAAATTTGAACGTTTTATTCACAGAAAGCCAGAAACAATTAAAGCGGAGGTGGGTGACGCCGTCCGGTCGTAGGTGATTTCATCAGATAATCCAATTATGACGTCCACCATGACACGTGAGAGAATGTTGATGCCGCCATCCAACGAACTAGACAGTGAGTGTTCAAGTGGTGGCGGTGATGATAATCATCATAGTCACAATAATCATAACAATCTTCATCATGATAATGACCAACATCAGCATCACCAACGTCATCATCATCATCATCATCATCACCATCATCAAGTGGATCTTCGCCGACGATTGCAGACTGAGGACAATCTAGACTCGAGTAGCCCGAAAAAGCGTCGTAAGCAAACGACACCAGTTCGCGTACCAGCAACATTGATAACAACCGGCGATCAAATGGCATCCGAGGAAGATGATGACAACAACGATGACAACGGCCTGGTGGATGAGATCGACGACTTGGAGGGGGAAATTACATCAGCAGCTCATGAGAGCCACACCGAACGAGAATCAGACGATGAGTTCATTGATAAAGGTAAGCCTACGACACTTGTTAGTGATCAGGGAATGTCTAAAGATGAAAATCTCAATACTGAATTCCGATGCTTACTTTGCGGTAGTTTGTTTGAAGATAAAGACACTTTGTTGTGTCATAGAGAAAGTGAACATGATACTAACAATTTGACGAGGCAGTCAATTACTCAAAGCCCGCTCTCGCAAAATTCTTTGCTACCTGTCGCCGTTAAAATTGAGCAGCAGGATGAATCGTCTGATAATCCGGTGAATCTTTCCTCGGGTTTTAATTTAAACAATTTCACAAACACATGGGTGACGGGAGCAACGCAGCAAGCCCAAATACAGGAGTCAGAGTGGTCCAGTCAGAATTCATTAATGATTTCAGGTCAATTGTCGTGTTTACCTTATCCCAATGCTTTAACGCAGTATCTTCCTATTCCAACTTTTCCGATGACCGAAAGTGGACAGCTGCCGCGTAATGTAGTCGGCGGGTCAGCGCCCATTAGAATTTTCAACCCAGATGCTTACTGTGAGCTTTGTAACAAAGAATTTTGTAACAAGTACTTCCTAAAAACGCACAAAGCTAATAAACACGGTATCTATATTGATCAACCGTCGTCAAGTACACCTGGTGCGAATGATAATGGATTATTAAGCTATCCTAATTCACTTTTTCCGTCAGTCAATATTAAAATCGAGCCACAGCAACAGCAGCCGCAGCTTCAGTTGTCGCAGCAACAGAAATTAGAAACACCAGAAATCAGTCCGGTTTCAATGATTCCAACAATTCCTTGTGATATTTGCCAAAAAAGATTTAAAAATGAGGAATTGCTAAAGAAACACAAGCAAAAAGTTCATGTTGAACAGATTTCTGATCATACTGACTCCCAGTCGTTACCTGCTACTGGCCTGAGTGAAGATGATTGCAGAGAGATGCCATCATTCAATGCTAGTCCGAGTAATATTGAAGCTTTAGTTAAGCAAGATTACGGTATTGAGCAAGAAGATGCCAAATTTATGCCAGCGCCGAGACAGTTGTCACCACAGCTGTGTCAACAACTTAGAGAATGCGGTTTCTCGGTTGATAAGCTTAGGTCATTGGGTGTTATCAATCCAGACGTATTCTGTGAGCTTTGCTGCAAAGAATATTGCAATAAACACTTTTTACGAATTCACAAAATTAAAAGACACGGTATTCTGATGCAAAGTAATGGTAAGTCGCCGAACAATCCTGGAGCTGCTGCATCCTGGCATCAGATACAAACAAGTCCTCTCAATTTGATCGTCAGCGATGCTCCGGCGGGTTCAGAGTCCACTGACAAGTCCGAAGATTACGAATGCAAGCCATGTAGCATCAGGTTTCAGACAATGGGTCTCTATGAAATGCACAAAAGTAAAATTCACGATACTGAAGAGCCTAAATCACCGATAGGTAATATGGAAACCGAAGAAATCGACAGCGATCAACAACCACGCCCAGACACTATTTCCCAGAATCTTCAGAAATTACAGACAATGATTTTACAATTGAATGGCTTGAAGCCTGGTAACAGACCGATTGTTTGCGGAATATGCAGCAGAGAATGCGAGAGTAAGTTGGCGCTGAAAACACACATGAGTTTGGAACATGGTACAAACATTTTGGAAGAATCGCTCTCTCCATCCCAGCAGATGATCGATAGCTCTTTCCTCACTGGTTTTTCAACATTTTGCACTCTGTGTGAGAAAGACTTTCGAGCTCCTGAATCCTTGAAACAGCACCTCGCTGAAGATCATGGTCATTCGACAATATTGACATCGAATAACAATTTGTCTAATGTTCCTCAAATTTCAACCCCAGCTCCGACGAACCAGCTGCCAGGCCCGCCCATTCCTCCTCCAGCAGACAAGAAATTGTCATCAATGACTCCGACTTCGAGCTACTGCGAAATTTGTAACAAGGAATTGTGTAACAAGTATTTCATGAAAACACACATGCAACGAATGCATGGAATTGAAATAGAGAACGGATCGCAAATTGGTGGCGTGGTGTGCAACATTTGCAATAAAGAATTGTGCAGTAAATATTTTCTTCGCGTCCATAAGCACAATACCCATGGTATTGTCGACGAAGGCACCGTTGGAGGAGCAACATCCAGTACGATAAAACCTGAAAATTTTGAGTCATCTAATTCCGAAGACCTCGCGGCGTTGAAATCTAATGACCAACTGGGAGATATGAGCCACAGATACTTTTCACACTTTACTGAAGTTTGTCCTGTTTGCGGTAGAAGATTTCGCAGCATTAAATGGTTGAAAGCCCATTTACTAGGTGATCATGGTAAGGTCGGTGTTAACAAGTGGCGCGAATTAGAACAACAGTATCAACAAAATTCAACAACCGGGGCGAAGAAATTTCCTGGAAATTCATTGATGAATCGTCCTGTCCAGCCAAGCCCGAGTTTAAAGATCCCAAATGGATTTGATATTGCCCATCACCTAAAGCCAAACGACTATGGGGCAACTCTTGGTAAACAAGTGTTGTCTTCATTATTGGGCAGCGGTGATGATCAGAATAAAACCTACCGTTGCTCTTTTTGCAATTTTATAACGCCAGTTCTCTCGTTCTTGTTTTTACACGAAAAATCTCACTTACCTAACGAAAACATTAACTTAGAGCCTTTACAATGTCCAATCTGTTCTCAAGGATTTACCCAACCAGAAATGCTACATCATCATTTGGTGGCGCGTCATCAAGTCACAGGAATGCAGATCCCGTTATCGATCATCGCCAACCAAGCTAATCTGTCTTTGGAAGGTAATCAAGTTGAACGCGATGGCACTGATCATCAAGAGTCTTCAGGGGGGATCGAGGAAAATAACAAACATGGCAATGTTTTTCCAGCACAAACAAATTTTGATCCAATTAAGAACAATCGCGACGAACAAAGTTTAAATTTGGGAGCAGTTAGTGCCACAACAGCTACAGCAACTATTTTAGTGACACCACAAGTTGCATACAAATGTGCTCAATGTGGTCTAGCGACGACCAATTTAAATCGCATTAAGAAGCACGTTAAAAAAGATCACAAGTCAATAGGTGATCCGGCGGATAATGTTATCGCAGAGCTGACCAAAACTCTGCACGATCTTGCGAATAAACACAAAGTACCTGTTAGCTATGCAATACCCCAAGATACTAATTCAAATCCAGATACCGGCACAATAATGCAACCATTTATCATTGAGGAGAAAGATTGCGGCTTCAGTAGTGATGACAGCAGAGGTGAAAAAAAATTCTCACCTGTTTTAATTTATCTACCTGTACGTACGCGAGTTACCGGTGTCCTTACGACTTCCTTTACACTTAGTCCTGCTTAACTAAATTATTGTCTTTATATTAATTCATTAATTGAATATCCGGGAGTTAAAAATACATTTATGATTATGTTTGTTTTTATTTATATAAAAAATAATTTATTTGAGCAATTGGTAACAGTTCCTATTTTATAAATAACAATAAGCAAGATAAATATTTTTTTATATAAATAAAATTTTTATAAGAAATCTTGGGGCTTGTTTAGTTAGACATAATTCATGATTAGTCTTTCTCTTTTTATTTTTATTGAAACTAATTTTATAAAAAAAATTAATTGAGAAAAAATTTATAATGCGGTTTGTATTGGAGATAATTATTGTTATGATATGAGTGTTACATGTACTAGTCGTAGTATGATGTTGTAAATAAATAACAAGCTATATGATAATAATATAAGTGATGATAAATTTCCTATTTATAAAAGCAAACCGCTATTAAATTCATGATAATTTTATTTTAAAAAATTGGTTATTTTGTTAATTAACAATTTGTTTTATCTAAGAGAAAGGCAATCATTGATCATTTTAATCGTGACGCACAAATGATACAAATCCACTTGATAAAAGTGATTAGACCGTTTAAATAACAAAAAAAAAATTTAACGTACAAAAAAAAAGATTTTTATCGAAAATATATTATTAATGATTATTGATTATCATTATGATTACATTTATTAACGACAAGATTTTAGAAAATACTAACTCAGGGTGAATACAGTATAACCCGAAACAGAAAGTACAATCTTATACACCGCCAACGCAATTACATAGAACTTTAAATATATATAAATTTTTAAAAGTTAACGATAACGATTAACGATGGATATTTTTCAAGTTTATGCGCTACCAAAAATTATATAAATGATAACTTAAATTATATCGAGTATTATTTTCTAGTCAAAAGTTCAAAATATCTAGTCAGATAAATATTTGCATAAATATAATAGCGAAAAGGAAAATGTTAAAGATATTCCTTGTCGAATCAACGATTTATCACTATGATTTTTTAAAATAATTTTTTTGCTTGTAATCAGAAGGAATTAGTTAAGAAATTAAAAAAAAATTTTTTTTTCGAGATTGATTATTAATCTCAAAAAATATTGACAATTAATAATTTTAGTAATTGTTTAGTTTCACGTTTTACAATACTTAAAAATTCATAAAAATGATATTTATATTTTTTATTTTTAATTCATCAAAAGTTTAATGGTAAAAAAAATGTTTTAAATATTTTTGGTTGAAATAAAATTTTTCCAACATTGAAAATTATAAAAGTAATTGAAAAATTTATTTTTACAAATTTAAAATAAAAAAAAAAAAAAGTTTCAAAATGTTGATTTAAAAAAAAAGTTGATAGTAAAGCTAAACAATTACCAATAATAATAATTAGAGAATGGTTTAAAAACAACAAGTCGTTGATTTGACAGTAAACTAAGCACATACACTCACCAAAAAAACTGTCTATGAACCGTGCCTTGGATCTCTGGAAATCTGAAAATCAAAATAAAAATTGCCTGATTTCGTATATAAGCAGTTTAAAAAAAAAAGAAATGATGAATTTTAGAAAAGTATTAATTTTTTACATAAATATCAATAATGATATAAAAAACTTCCTCCTCTAAAAAAAAATTAAAAGTCGGTAATAATTAAAATTTAGCAAAGAAGAAAATAATTCTTTGTTTGCCGATCGCTGAGTAAACCTTACGGACAAGGTTATTGGAAAGCAGACAGCTGTGCTCGCAATGACCACATTATGTTCGATATATACTTTTCTTTCATACATTGTATCCTCAGTTGATGTGCATGTATGTTTTAAAAGCACCCGGCCTAGCAATTCTAGACTAATTCAACAGTGAAGCATGCACGATACTAAAACCGCGCATTATCAAACGTACCTCGTTTGTGGTCACTTGGGAGTATTTTAACAACGCGTGACCACATTACTAAAAAAAACAAACTTTGAAAAAATACGACTAAATAAATACATGTAGATATTTTTGGGCATTTTAATTTCAGGTCCCACCTTCGTTTAAAATTTCTCGCTCACGGAAACAAAGTCTTGTATTTACCGGCTTAATTATTAGACATTAGACATTAGTGGGTTCGCTATCGATATAAATTAAAAAAAAAAATAAAATAAAATAACAAATAAAAAAGAAACACATTTGTAAAAAATTGTCTCTTATTTATTTATTTATTTTTTTCGACAACTCAGCCTATCGCCGGTCACGCTCGGTTGGAACAAGTCACGCGAATCTAAGTATTTTCTTCCTCTTCATATTATCCGTCTCGCATATACGTAACGTACTTTTTAGTCATTTATAATCTACTTTATGATTTATTTTATATAAATTATTTACATATTACAAAACATACAAAAGATGGCGAGTATTGTTTTGAAGCGTGAAAGTAAAAATAAAAGTATATAGTCCATAGATAACTCAGTGAAAAAGGAAGAAAAGAAACGGTGTAAATTAAAAGAAATAACAAAAATTAAAGTATCTTTTTTTCCCTGAGTCAAATTTTTCATGATAAATTTGATTCTTGAATTAACATTTTGAAACAAATATAATTTTATAGTAAGGATTTATCATAAAAAAATTGAGTCAAATTTAATGATTTTTTTTTAGTCGCAAAACGAAAGATATTTTCAACTTTTTCATAGGACGATAAAAATAATTTCAGTGGAAAAAAAATTTTGATTGATTATGAATTCAAGATTTTGAAACGAATATAACTTTATAATGAATTTGATACAAAAATATTCTACTTTTTTAATAAAAATTTAGAAAAAAAATTAGGATGACGGTTGACTCTAAAGGCCATCCCTGCAACTTCCCGCTCATTTGGAACTTAAGCGTTCTAAGTTACACATTACGTTTTTGAGCTCGTCGAGCTCAAAAATATGATTTTTGTGTCATTTTGAGCTCTTCGAGCTCAAAAATCTAATTGCAGTTTAATAAAACACAATTTTTTGAATTTTCAAACGGCAATAACTTTTGAATTAATGAACCGATTTTTACGCGGTTGGCGGCATTTAATGCAATTTTTGAATCTTCAAGTTTAAATCGATCGAGCCAGGTATTTCGAAGTAATTCCGAAAAAACACTTTTTTCGACAACGATAACTCACGAACGAATCAACCGATTTTGACCGGGCTTGCGGTGATCGACGTGGTTTTTTTTATCTTAAGAGCTGATAAGATTTTGGAATTGATCGGTAAAGCCATTTAAAAGTAATTTCAAAAAAACCACATTTCAAAAAATTTTTTTTTGTAGTTTTTTTGAGATTTCTTAAAATCTACTAGTTCGAATCGGTCCAAATGGTATTCAAAATCTAATTTTAGTCAAGCCCTTTCGAATGGCGCCAACCGCAATGAAATCGGTCGAGCTGTTCAAAAGTTATGAGAGGTTTACATACGGCCACACACACACACACACACATACATACAGACATACGGACATCATCGCGAAATCATTCAGGGAAGCTTCCTAGGACCTCAAAACGTCAAGGTCTGATGAGAACTCGATTTTCGAAAAACGGGGTAAAACCAATAACTTCCCGATTTTAAAAAATTTTCAATTTTCTTAGCGGGAAGTTAAAAATAAGAGAAATTTCATTAATTATTTTAAAGGTCAAGTGTGGATTCCAGATTATACGTAAGTTTTATTTAGTTATTTAAAAATTTTTAATCGTCAAACTGGATTTCCAATACAATTTTTCTGTTTTCAATTCAATTCAAAATTTCACTTATATATCGATATTTTTTATTAAATTTTGATACAAAACCATTAACTTTTATCAAATAATTTTATTAGACATTTTATCTTATTTTTTTTCTATATTTAATTTGATTTTGAAATATTAAGAAAATTTCATGAAATTTGGTTCACTGCTTTTTTACATTTTAACAAAAAAATTAGAACGATTTTATGCCAAATTTTTTTTAAAGTCATGTTTGTTTTAAAATCTGTAATAAAATTTTTTACACGGAAAAGTAAATAAAGAGAAGTTATCCATAATAAGTTCTATAGATATTGTTGAAAAAATAATAAAAATGAAAATGAAGTATTAAATATTTTGTCTGTAAAAAGTTCAATTTTCTAACATTATATTGTACAAAAATATTTAATTTATTTATGTAAGAAAATTTTAATGGTTTTTTCGATGAATTTATTAATAAGGCATATTTGTTTAAAAATATAAATTTGAGAATGAAATTCACAATAACACTTAATTTTTTTTGTACGGGGTAGAAGTAAAAGAATACGGTATGGATAAAATGATGACGAGGGAAGAAAATAAGAGCCGTAGATTAAAAGAATCGAAAGAAACAAAGAAAAAAAGTAACGTCCATGTTTTCCCCAGGGTGAAATGTAACCGGTCCATTGTCTAGAAGCCCATAAAAATTTAGTCCCCAAAAGTTTTCTACATACATTAACCGAGTTCTCAGCAGCAGCAGTAGAATTAGAATTGGCTATCGATGATCATCACTCTCATCTGCGCCGTGATCAGATCTCGGTCCGTGTTGGTACTGGTGGTGATGGCGATTTTAGTCCCCTGTAGAAACACGATCCGAGCGTGAATCATCGTTGCACCCTGGAGTTTCCAAAAATTCGAATGAATTAGTATGCGCACGCGCATGTATTAACATATTTTAGGGGAGGAAGTTATCGGCCATTACGAGTCTATTGAATAGAAACGCGCGAGTATAAGAAATAGTAATGGTAACAACAACAATAATAATAATAATAATAATAATAATAATAATAATAATAATAGTGAAAAAAATACACAACAAATTCATTGAATAAAAAAAATAGAAAAAATTTAATAAGTAGTATGGGGCAAAAATGGATTTTTGAAAAAGTTTGTCCATCGGTTATGGTGGGATGTATAAAAATATATATCTGCATCTGTCCTCCCTCTTAATATTTTATATTTTTTTTTTTATTCTTTCCGGAGAAAGATCGTCAAGAGGTCAGACGCCGTGACCTTTGGCTATTCGTGAATATATAAGGGGAAAAAATAAATTTTATAGGGAAAAATAGTAAATGTTGAAAATGTGTGTACGCGCTAACCCCCCGTGAATGCTACTACCAGAGTCTAGACATTTTTAATATTGTAATGTAAGAGAAATCTACTTTTGTTCCACTGTTAAATATCTCGATAGACGGTACTATATCGTACATTGCATACAATACAATGACGCATGCAAAACACGCGCTCACATTTGATGATACAAATGGTTTATTGCCGTTTTTAATTGCGTTGTCAGGCGAAACGATTTATTATAAAAATTGCCTTTTGTATGTGTTTAATGGTCTTCAGTTAAGTTATCGACGAAAATTTATGTATATTAATGATAGTAACAAAGATTCAAATTTGGGGAACATATGGATGTATTTTAATTGTTATACGCCATTTATTATGTGGTATTACTATTACTATGATAAGAATAATGGTTATAAATTTAATGAAAATCGACTGTCAATACGATTTTTTGTTACGAAAATTCATATATCATTATTTATATAAAAATTCATTATCTTATAATTAATTTTTGGTATTTTAAAAAAATATTAAAATTTTATAATTCAAACGTAAAAGTGTTTTTATGTTTGGAAAAAATTTTTAAGACATCTTAAAATTTTATAAAAAATAAAATGTCAAAAAAAAAAATGAATATTAAAATTAATCAAAAAATCGTATTGCAAAAAATTTATACATTAAGAATTTAATAAACAACCTGATGCTACCATTGCCTTTGTAAACATAAATTGAGCGCAAAATCAAATTTTACCATATGATAAATTATGATACAATATAATAATATTAAAAATAATAACTAATCATAAAAATTAAATATAAGTTTATTTAAGATACTAAAAGGTTAAAAAGCGGCAGAGATAGCCACGCGGCACGTGTCTGAATCTGACAGTCACCCAAGTTAAGCAGCATTTTCTGTGGTTAGTACTTGGATGGGTGACCGCCTACTCAGCGCTGGCTTGCACGTAGATCTCTATGCGCTAGGAAAGGGGACTAATGTCCCGGTAATCGATGAAGAAAAGTATCATCGATTATCGTGAGCTTAGCCTTGCTCCGACTATACTGGCATGGGTTTTCTCTGTGGTTTCCCATGTCACTGTTCCAAGAGCCTAGGAAGAGGTGAAGAATAGGGCGAATGCAGTACAGAGTGCACAAGTAGGCCCACAGCCGCAAAAATTAAAAAGAAAAAAAAATGAAGTATAGGGTAAAGTACCCAGTAGTTTAACAGGTTTCAAAGTAAAACGTATTTGTCCCTATTTTCAATATATAAACATGTAATTATTAGTTCAAATTAATAATTTTCAAAAAAATATAAACAATTTTGATTTGATTGAAGCGCAAAATAATACAGGAAAATGAATATTTATATTTTGACAACGTTTTTAAGATAGATTATGAAAGGAGTAGTAGTTGAACAATCAATTCTGACAAGCTGCAGTAGTTGAACACTCCGGGAGCCGTAGTTGAACTAATAAAATATATGGCAATAGGCACAGCAAAAATTTTCAACGTTTTATTGAAATATCAAAAGAACTGTCATATATGATTGATTAATAATAAAAATAATACCATGAATATTTAATATGTTCATTTAAAAATGAAAAATATTTATATTTGATTTTTTAATTACATTTTTTATGAATGACAAAGAAAATTTTCAATTATAAATCAAAAAAACTCAATTCAAAACGTTCAATAATTTTTAACTACACTAATTTTTAACTATAAAACTTATCTAATTTGCAGTAATTAATACGCTCAAAATTATACGGCCTTAGTTTGTTAAAGTTCTGGGTATCGCTTTGAAAATTTGGAGGTATAGTCAGACGCTAAAATTTAATATAAAAATTATAGTTTATGTCTTTGCAAAAAATATGTATTATTTAGAAAAGATTATTTTATTGGGTGGTACAATTTTTTTTTTTACTTAAAATAATAAACCGTTTTTTTTACTGATTGTTCGATTTACGGTTTAGTACCTTTTTCATGAAAAAAATAGCATCTATCGACTATTCTCGACATGTCAACTTTTATGTTAACAAAAATATAATTATTTTGATTTATAATTGAAAAAACTTACAGAAATCAATTACTGTCTCATTGAATAATTATAACATGCGTATATTAGTCATAATAAATTTACGGATTATGTATTACAACAAATCGAAAAGTCTGTTCAAATTACTGGTCCCATTTTTATAAGTGTTCAAGTACAGGGTACTTTATCTTAGTCAATTTGAGAATGGAAAAGCTTTGTAGAGCTAGGAGAAAGAGTAATAAGACTCTTGTAAGAACCGAGAAGGTGTACAAGTAAAAACAATATTAATATATAATAAAATTAAATGGTTACAATAATAATCATTTATATTTATAGATACATACATGCATGTATGAATAAATATATATACATATATATGTATACATAATTATGATTAAGTAATTAAGTAGATTATAAGTATTTAATTTTAAGGGTGTTATGATCGTTGAGAGTAAACTAATTGTTGTCACGCACGACATCATTGGGTTTTAAATGTGTACTAGCTTTTACTCGCCCGCTCCGCTGGGCGCTTTCAAACAAAGGAATTGAAAGAAAATGCCTGTTTTTTGTTTTTATTAATGGGAAAAATGTTTATAAAATTAAATCGTAAAAAAAATAAGAAAGGGTTGATAAAAGCCACAAAATTAGTAGCCTATAACCATCTACAGAAAATTCCACGTCGAATGGTCGCAGTCCTACCCAGATAAATTCAGTAGTTTTTATGTGATGAAGCGTCAAAGGAACCCTATTTTGCTTATATATATATAGATTATATTATTATAAATGGAAGTCTGAGTGTATAGACAAATGTGTGTGTGTGATATCTGTCGATGAAACAGATATAAATTAAAATTAATTTACATATATGTACAACAACACAATTAACAAATTAACACTTAAAAAAAAAAAAAAAAACTACCAAATTGTATCTAGTCTAAAAAAAACATAACTAGTCCAACATCTTAGTCAATTATTATTTAATTTTATTATTATTATTATTATTATTATTATTATTATTATTATTATTATTATTATTATTATTAATTAATTTATATGTTAAAAAATCATAATTATTTGTTTAAATTTTCAAAAATAAAATTACTATAATTTTTATCATCACCTTTTTGTTGTTTTTTTATTTGATTTTTATTTATTTTAAGTTTGTAAGGTATTATTTTGGTGCACACTTAATTGTGGGTCATAATAAAGTACGTTTGTTTTCGTGTATTGAATTTCAGGTACGGAAAGCGGTTGAAAAATTTAGGGCTTAATTTAAGGGGTATATTTCCACAAACATGTCTCACCCACATCAGGACCCTGGGCAACATATACAAACCCCAAGTTAAAAAAGACCTTTCACTTTTAAATGGGTGACAGAGGGTGGCAGTTTATTTTTTATTCCCTTTTATTTTATTTCTTTCTCTTTCTCTTGGTTTTTTAGTCCTGCCTTGGGACACGTTACAGCCCCCCACATGACATGGTATGTACACCATGAACAAATTACTGTGCAAACACTATTTTAAAGTGACGAATTTCGCACGTGTCCCTTAACTCATATCCAATCTGTAAAATGATCCCTAAAAAGTACTTCAAACAAGTCAAAACAAATTTACAGTAACTAATATTTGTCAATTCGATTCAATTCGGTTAAACGACCACGGGACAGTTTCATTTTATAAATTGATAAATTAAATTCAACCAAAGACTCAATACTTCAACAATATTACTATTTTTTAAAAATCAAATGGATATATATGTATAATTTATATAGATGTTTTTTTTATTCTTCTTTACATATATAATATGTATCTTCGAAAAGAAAGAAATAGCGATCGCGTGTTCACTAAAATAACTAACCTAACGGTTCTTGCGGTGAAAGGGGATGAAAGTTGTTAATAATTTGCAAGGTAGAATTTCATTGTGATCGATTTTGCGTCTCTTGTCGATTACATTTAAGCGCATTTTATTTTTTACTATTTTTTTTATTGCCATTATTCAATCGAAAGTAAAGTAAAAAAAGGAAATAATAAAAAAAAAAAAAAATCGTTAAATACCAGCTAAAATAAGAAAATAAAATAAATAAAAACGGAAGAAAATTTTTATTGTAACGACCAGCTAGCAAATGACGATCTCTTCTCCACTTTAACAATATCCTCATCCTTTTTTCACAGCACTATTTCGATAAGACCCTCCTTTATCTCACGCACACAATTCTCAATTTACGCACACGCTGACGCTAAAAAGTTTCACATACCCGGTATTGTACAGAACACGGACCATATAAATAAAAATCAATAATATCTTGCGGTTTCTAAGAGCTTGGAAAAACGTCCAACGTCCCCTTCAACCAATATAAAAGTATTTCGTTATTCTTTAATCTTATCAACAACAAAAAAAAACTTTTCTTCTCTCAACCTTACAATTTTCTTTTTTTAATTAATTAATAAATAATATTTTTTTTTATTATTATTGTTTTACTTGTACACCTTCTCGGTTCTTAAAAGGCTGATATTACTCTTTCTCCTAGCTCTACAAAGCCTTTCAATTTTCATATTGGACCTCAGCACGTCCCACCCAACTATACTTCATTTTTTTTTAATTTTTGCGGCTGTGGACCGACTTGAGCATTCTGTTTTGCATTCGCCCTATTCCTCACCTCTTTCTAGGCTCTGGGGATAGTGACATGGGGAAACCACAAAGAAAACCCATGCCAGTATAGTCGGAGCAGGGCTAAGCTCACGGTAATCGCTAAGAAACTTTTCTTTATCGATTAACGGAACATTAGTTCTCTTTCCTAGCGTACAGAGATCTATGCGCAAGCCAGCGCTGACGAGGCGGTCACCCATCCAAGTATTAACCACAGTAAATGCTGCTTAGCTTGGGTGATCGCCAGAGTCAGGCGCGTGCTGCGTAGCTCTCTGCCTAATTAATAAATAATATTTTCTTTTATAACTAACTTTATCTAATATAGAAAAAAAGATTAATTGTTGAAAGAAAAGGTCTAACCATTAATTTAAAAGATATTTTCCATTTATCAAATCAGAAAAATGTTATCCTTATTAAAAAAGCGAAATAAAAAAATGCATTGAATAATTTTTTCAGATTTTTACAAAAATTTGAGATTTTAATTTGAAAAAAAAAAAAAAAATTATTAGAAAATAAATTTCCGGCTACATATAAGATTTAAAGAGACGAGAATTATCGACTACCCTCTCTCCAAACTGATGATGCTCCTTATTTTTCTTTATATATCAGAGCGGGCAGTCCGGCTCGTCAAACCCAGAGTTTTAGTCGCGGGGGAGAGTGGATTGCAATTATCAAAGTCTCCCCCGTGGTCCTCGTTCGCTTATAACGTTCCCGTAGCGTCTTACCCCGCTTACCTACTTTCATTTCACCACATTTCATATATAGAGATCCCTCAAGCCCCGGCCTCATACCAAGACTCTGGAAAAGCTGGACTTTCTTAAAGCACTGAAACTAACCTTAATATTTTTCTATCGTCAATTTCTTTATTCCCCTTCTGTCCCCCCAACTCTGGACAAACTTGCTCCATCATCTCACACTAACGCAGAAATTTCATCCTTTCATAATAATTTTACCGCCTTCTTTTATTCCCCATTTATCTTATACTTTTTTTATTTTCATTATTTTCTTACTTTCCGTTTCTTCTTTTTCTTACAGTTTACTTTTCTCTAGATTTTTACGGTATACCATCAATCTACACACTTTAACTCGATTTCTTTTCATTTAACTTCAAAAAGTGCTTTAACAACAGTTTAATTTATATATTGATATTTTTTTTATTTTAAAAATAATAAATCTAATTGAAAAATGTGTATTTCTAAAAATATTTTTGCTTTTTAAAAATATGAATTTTTCAATTTTTCATAACGAAAAAATCAGGTCACCCTTAAACTAAACAATTACCATAATTTTTTTTATTTTTCTTTTTATGATAAAAAGTTATAAATTAACAAAGGCCCACAAATGTCAGCTGAATTAACAACAGTAAAATATAATAGCGAAAGATTAGAGAAAAAAATTTAACGGTCTTAAAAGTTACCCTTTTTTTTGAAATATCGCAGGATTTCTTTTACTAATTTTTGGTTTGAAAGAAAAAAAAACATAGTGGCGTAAAGAATAGAATAAAGATTTTTACAGCCACGCGCCAACGGTTTTAGTGTATTGCAACAACAATAAAAGATTTTTCGTAAATTCGGAAACAGAACTACGAAAAAGGGGTTAAAATGATCGCGCGATATGTCCCCGTCCAAGGCAACCCTTTATTTATACAAGGGAGAAACATCATGAGGGTATTGGAAAGATTCTGTGATGTGAGAGGGGTCCTCGAACGATGACGCGAGTTGAGTGAGATAAAAAGAGGGAGAAAGAAAAAAAAAAATAAAAAAAGAAGGATAGTTCAAGAGGGTGGTTTGAATCCCGGAGGGGTAGCCACGAGTTTCATTTCCACGGGTTTCACCCCAAAAATTTCAACTGAATACGAGTGCGTAGCAGTAGCACGAGCCATCGATTGAATTCTACAGTTCTCGCTTACCCTGATTTACACAATATTTTGGAAATCCTTTATATAAGATTTTGAGCGACCCCCTCGTGCACCGGCTTAGCGCGAGTCGATTTCTATTGTTAGCAACACTACTGACACGATCAACGAACAGATGCGATGTTTTCAATCACGCGAGTTTACTGAAAAATAAGTAAAAGATTGCTGAGGGCGAGATGAAAAAACGCGAATTTATCTAAAAAAAAAACATATAACTACAAAAAATGTGTCAAAAACGTAGAATTAGGGTTGGAGTCGGATAAGCTGAATTAACATGCCCTGAATAGCTCTGACCGGCTAGAAATTATTTAACCCCTTTTACATCATTTTTTTTTATTTTATTACTTTGTTTAATTTAATACCCAGCTGCCTGTTTTTGTTTATTTATTTTTTTTTTTTTTTTATTAATTAAAAACATGTTGGACAAATTATCTCTCTACCATTGTCACTCAATATTCAATAAGAAATAATGTTATAAAAAAAGTAAAATATTTAGAAAAATTTGTACATATTTTTCAAAAACACAAACTTCACCAAGGATATGCCTAAAATTTTTTAACAAAATTCAATTTCTTAAAATTTTATTAATTATTTGGATAATTGATTTTTTTTTTAAGAAATTGAATTGTGTTTAAAAATTATCAAGATTACAGTTTACAAAAAATAAAAATAAAAATCTGCCATAAAGTTATATTTTAAGATAATAAACAGAGTTATAGTATAATAATGATAATTGATAATAAATGAGGAAAAATCAAAATTAGTTTATAAATTATAAAATTGTAGCTGATATAAATATATAATATATATTCTGAAGAGAGTTTATATGTATTTCAAATAATATTACATTAAATTTAGTGAGTAAAGTCAAAGTTCTAAATAAAATAAAAAAAACCCACTCGTTTAAAAATAACACTAGAATAAGGGGAATAATTAAGTAAACCAAGGAAATAATAAAATAAATAAATATAAAGATAATTATAATGATAATGATTTTAATAACATCGATGACAAACGAATTATACGTAGATTTACGGACGTGCATTCAAAATGTACATAAAGATACCATCGAGCAAAATGACTATGAAAAAAAAAAAAATAAATAAAATGAAAAAAAATTTATATATAAAAAAATAATAACTTTCATTAATTATTAAATTAATAAAAATAAATGGAGAATTTCTGTAAGCGCTAGTAAAGTTCATGGGATTAATTGACGAAATTGTAAATATTTATTCATGATTGATGATTAAATAAATGGATGAATAAATAAATGAAATGTAGGCAATTATAATGAGAGTATTGACTATGAATATTTAAAATAATAAAATCCAAGAACTGAATTCTTCTAGCGTTGATAAAACTGTGATTTTTATTTTTCTCATGACAATTTTTAAATAATTTTTTCCATTAATTATATCACTTGTTCATTCTTTTTATAAATTAGCGTATTTTTTGTTTTTTTTTAATGTAACATTTAAATTTGTAAGTGAGAAGACGGCAACAAAATCAAAAATTGAAAATCAAAATTAAATTTAAGTACTCTAGTTGTTTAAGAACTTGGAATTTTTGACGTTAGTTTATATATTATGTAAAAAATAATGAATAAAATAAATGAAAACAAAATAAAATTTTGAAATTTATGGATTGTATTGATGATTATTTTAATTTAAAAATTTTTATCATTGCAACAAGGATAATGAATAATAATAATTATTGACTTGTAACAATAATTTTTTTCTCAATTCCTGATAATTACTCATTGATGCGCATTTAGGTAAGTCACATATAAGTAACAATCTTTTAAAAACACAAGTAATTTCCTTCACGGATAGTACGACAATTACTTGACGTCATCTGAACACACGAAGTGAATTACAACTAATAATAGTAACAATGATAATAAAAATATTTTAATAACGTCCTGACGCATTATGTGAGGAAACTAATTTACATCTTGATAATTTACGTAATCATAATTTTTTCTCATATGTATACATTCTAATTCACCTAAGAAACACTTTTTGTGTTTTCGATTCTTCACATATTAATGCTTGACATAACCCAATTGATAAAATACAATATTGTCGTCGGAAGATAAATTCATTAAAAGTAAAAAATATTATGTTGATAAAAATGTAGGACAAGTATTTGTTAAAGATCAAATTATCTGAATATTTATAGCTTTACTTCAGTCGAATAATATTGAGTAAAAAAAAGTAACTATTTTTAAATTCATTAAGATTATCGGAAAATATGAAATTTAATAGGCAACATATATTTTAGTGATTGATAATCGATCGTGTTTATGTAATTTTTTTGACATCAAAGATAAATTTTAAGTACCCCATAAGTGTCTTGACTGTAAGATAATTAAATTACCAGATAATTTACTTATGTGCGTCACGATATATTAATTTTTCGTGTTCGGGGAAACATTTTTGCATTAAAATTTTATTTAAATTAGATTAAAAATACTTGCACTTTATTGATAATATAGCGTTGAAAAATAATATGTAACATCAATTTTAGTAATGATCCTGAAAAAATTTTTTAATATCACCATATCAGACTACGTGTGAAAACAAAGAAATTTTTTTTTTTAGAAATGTCTACTTAAACAAAGATTTTTTATAAGAAGAATATTGCTTCATCATTTCATCAAACGAAAAATAAACTACTTCGGAAAATCAATAAAATAATTTTTATTTCAGTAATTAACATCTCATGCTCAACTTTCTTGTGAGAAGATTAATCAGCTATGCACCCTTTGATGATAATTTTTAATATTAACTTTGATTGAAAAATTATATACGAGTACATATAACCATTCCAGACTTTATATGGGACTACAAAGTATATGGACACCTTCAACAGCAAAAGAAAATACTGTTATAAAGCAAATACTTCATTGAAACAAGAATCAAAATTTTTTTCTGTCTTCTTCTTAATATATTTAATTTTGGCAAAACCATAAGAAAATCATCCCTTGGAATATAACTATGTCGGTTTAACAATTTTTAATTGAGTCATTTTCGTAAATAAACTTTTTTTTCACTGAATATGAATTCTATTTATGAAAATCTTAACAATTAAAAACAAAAAATTGGTAATTATTTACAAGTGAGGTCAACCGCATTTTGCCCTATGTTTGGTCATAGAAATTTGTTTTTTTTTTAATTGTTCGTTTTTTTTATATATTTAAAAAAAAAAAATCTGGAAAACGGTTGACCCTAAAGGCCATCCCTGTAACTTCCCGCTAATTACATACCTGGGCGCTTAAAATGGCATTTATGACGTTTTTGAGCTCTTCGAGCTCAAAAATATAATTCATATGTTATTTCGAACTCTCTGAGCTCATAAAGTAAGCTGTTTGAAGCTTTTGAGTTCTTCGAGCTCAAAAGTCTGATAGAAGTTTAATAAAACAATATTTTTTGAATTTTCAAACTGCAATAATTTTTACGCGGTTGGCAGTATTCCACAAAGTTTTTTAGAATCTATGATATACTTTTGAACACAAACTGATCAAACCAAAAATTTTAGAGAAATTAAAAAAATTCACTTTTTCCGAATTTTTTCGACAACGATAACTCACGAACCAATCAACCGATTTTCACGTTCTTGGTGGAAATCGACGTGATTTTTTAGGCTCTAATAATTATTTCGTTTCATCAAAAACGATCCAAAAAGAAATGTCAAAGCTATGTGAAAAAAACACTTTTTTCGAAATTTTTCGTTTATGATCTCTCGAACGAATCAACCGATTTTGACGGGATTGGTGGCAATCGACGTGGTTTTTTAAACTTAAGAGCTGATTGGTTTTTGGAATTGATCGGTGAAGCCGTTTAAAAGTTATTCCAAAAAACGATTTTTTGAAAATTTTATTTTTGAGATTTCTCAAAATCTAGCGAACCGAATCGATTCAAATTTTTACGAAATTTAATGGCAATGATACTCTTTGGATCGCCACCTATTTTGATCCGATCAGCCGAGCCGTTCAAAAGTTATAAGAGATTTCCACCCCCCCCCTCCACACACACACACACAGCCGCACGGACACTATCGCGGGAATAGTCAAGGAAGCTTCCTGTGACCTTAAAACGTCGAGATCTGATGAAAATTTGATTTTCGCAAAGCGGGGTAAAACCAATAACTTCCCGATTTTTGAAAATTTTCAATTTTCTTAGCGGGAAATTAAAAATATATCAAAAGCATCAAAAAAAGATGAAATGGAAATTTTATCCAAAAATATGAAAGCCAATATTTTTTCCAACTTTTAAAGGCAAAAAAGCTATCAAAATCTTTATTTTTTGCTTTCACAATATTTTTTATTATAAATGCGCCGTAAAAACAAGCAGAATAAAAAAAATTTTTTTAAATGTTAATTTTTTACCTAGTTATGGCCCAAAATGGAGTTGACCCCACTTGTAAATAATTACCAAAAATTTTTTTAAACGGTTCTAGTATTTTTTATGCAAATTTATAATTTAAAAATTATTTCTTCTTAAAATTTCTTGTAATCAAAATATGATATTCAGATACATAATTTGTTATCATCATATTAGTTATCAATATATTAGTCTTATCAATGAGAGGTAACAATTTTATCGAATCATGCATTCGTAAATCACAAAAATACATCAATCAAAGACTTACTAAGTTACAAGAAAGTAAACGAATGAGTTGTACTGATAATTAATTGCTGTATTAAAATTAAAAAAAAAATTGCAAGTTAATAAATCCTTATCACAATAAAAAACCATGTCAGGTAAGTGAAGATTGTAAAAATTCTAATCATGATAAAACACAAAATTAAAATAATTAAAAAAAATCATTACACGCATACATATGTTCTAAGTTTGTTTAAATTTTAACATTGAATGTGCCGAAATGTCCGTGACCTAGTAAAACTTTAGTGTTTGCACCTTGGAAATCGTTTATAAATGGTATCAATATAAAATTTCAATTTTTTTCGCATTAACGTGTCTCTATTCCTTGGCAGAATCACCAAGAATGGATGAAGGAACATTGATCTCAAATGACCTTTAATTTAAATTCTGAAAACGCTCTGCGAATATTTCTTTCGCTTTTGCAGCTAGACTCAATTAAATATTTAAAAATTTATAAATATTATTGATTTTACCCAGAAGACCATTGCCAAATCATTAATAATTGATAATCAAAGAAAAAAATAAATTAAAAAAAATTATTATCTTTATGGCGTGCATATTCTTAGAGACGTCAATTTTAAGAAAATTAAAAAATCCTTCAATTAAAATGAGTTCCGTATAGGTTTACTTGCTGTTTATTATTTTCTGAGTAAAATATGTCAGGTTGACAAGGAAAAATCTATTATTAATTTAATAAGTTTGTATTTTTAACATTTCCGTGTGGTGTTGTTAAGTTTTACAATCTGATAAAGTGGTAATTGTTCGATGAAATTCACAATAAGTAACAAAAGATAAGGCTTATTACACTGATTCAGGTAACATCACCGGATGTTGTTCAACAATAACATAAATCTTTACTTTTCTTAAAAATATCGAGGAATGCACGTTTGATTAGAAAATTTTTATCGATAAGTGTTGCAACCTAAGAGATAACTTGAAGAAATTACGAACAATAAAATTACTGAAATATCACATCATTTTAAATTAAATCTTTTGAGTTAAAAAAAATCTTTTTCTTAATAAAAATGTTTTCAAATTGCTTAATTATGTAGTTATATTTAAATTTACTATTGAACGTCGTGGATAGAATATCGTAACGTGTTCAGACGAGTTCTTGACGCGAGACTAAAGTCTGTGTTTACTATTAGTTACCATTCTTAGAATTTTCTGAGCCAAGTTTAATATACTACCGTAAACTTACGTTAAAATATATTTAATCAGCCAAATAAATTTACAAATATTTGAACATCATAAGAGTAAAAATTGACATAATTTAAGATTGATTACTAAAAACAATTATTTTGCCATACTTAATGCGAAAAAATGAGCCACCTACACTGTAAAAAATTTGCGGAGTAAACGCGGAGTGAATGATTTTTAATTGATTCACTCCCAGTGGGAGTGATATTTACTCCGAGAAGGAGTTAATTTTTATTAATAATAAAATTCACTCCGCATTTACTCCCAAAATAAATGAATTTAGAAATAAATAAATTTTTGTAAAGAAAATATTTTTATAAACCCTTTTTATATTTAATTATTAAAAATTTAATTTATTATTTTTAATAAAATTTCATTTTAATAATTATTATAATGTTTTTATTTTTTTTTTATAAATTAATTATAATTAAAAATTGTCAAAAAAAATATGTATATATATATATATATATATATATATATATATGCAATATATATAAATGCAATGGGCATTCTTCAATAATTAACATTTTTGTAAATATAAGCCCATTCTGATTTTATACTCATCAAGAGCTTTCATTTGAGTACCCACATGCATTTTTGATATATTTTATATATTTCACAAATACCATATATATAAAATATATAAAAAATGTTATGTGGGTACTCAAATGAAAGAACTCGATGAGTGTAACATCGGGATGAGCTTATATCTTTCAAAACTTCAATAATTAAGAAATGACATTGTATCTTGTCAACTAATGATATTTTTAAAGATATAAGCTCATCCCGATGTTATACTCATCAAGACCTTTCATTTGAGTACCCACATCAATTTTTCATATATTTTATATATTTATATATATATATATATATATATATATATATATATATATATATATATATATATATATATATATACTATATATATATATATATATGTATATATGAAAAATGTATCAAAAATGCATGTGGGTACTCAAATGAAAGCTCTTGATGAGTGTAACATCGGAATGAGCTTATATCGTTAAAAACATCATTAGTTAACAAAATACATTATCATTCGTTAATTATTAACATTTTCATAAATATAAGTCCATTATGATTTTATACTCATCGAGACCTTTCATTTGAGTACCCACATGAATTTTTTCATATATCTTATATATATGATATTTATAAAATATATGAAAAATGCATGTGGGTAGTCAAGGTCAACAAAAATTTATAAATAAAAAATCTATTAAATAAACATTTTCTCGTGGACTGAATTGTGAATCTAAACCATTCTGGAATCCACCGGAAGACACACAAAAAATTTCATTAAGATCGGTCCAGCCGTTTAGGAGGAGTTCAGTGATAAACACACGCACAGAAGAAATATATATATATATATATATATATATATATATATATATATATATATATATATATATATATATATGCATATATATATATATATATAATAATAGTATATGTATATATGTATATATATAATATATAAAAATTACTCCGGATTTCTTACAGTGTAGCGGCATTTTCAAAACTAAAAAAAAACAAGAAGAAACGATATTGGACAGTTTTCTTTTAATTATTTGAAGTATTCTTTTATGGAAAATTTTCTCTGTACGAAATGTGAAAAAATAATATTAAGAGGACCCGGTGGTCTAGCGGCCAAAAATTTAAGATATTTTAAAAATTTTTTAAGTATAAGTCCCCTTAAGTATAATTATTAGTTCAATAAATTTTTTGTTTCTTTAAAAAGTTTTATTATGTAGGAAAAACTCCATTCGACTTAAGAAGTCAAATTTTTTGCAAGATTTTAGATTCAGAAGAGTTATTCAGAGTTAATAAAACTTCTTGTAGGAAATTTCTGTGGCTACATAAAGATTTATTCAAAGTTTTTTATTTTATTCTTGTTAAAAGTTTGTGTAAAAAAATGTATAACATGGAAGTTAAAAAAATAAATTGGAAATTAATCAAAAACGAATTTTTATAAATATTTTTGGGCGCTCGTTTGTATAAAATTTAATTATTCTGAAGAGTCTTGATAAAAAAATTATAAAATTAAAGTCATTATAAAATAGTTATTTAATGGAAATGAATGTAATGACACAATTGATAAAACTAATAAAAATTTGAAGTAAAAGAGTCACACTTAATTTAAATAAATAAATAAATATCTATTTGGATTATGAGCAAGTTGTAAATCATAATATATAAGGTGCGATAAAATAAATAGAGAAAACATTTGTAAAATATCAGAATCAGAAATTCTTAAATTATAAATCAGATAGTAGATATTACGATGACGTTAATCAGTCTGCGATACGTTGAATGCTGCTGACATCAGTAGCAATAAAATAGCTATCACACGGATTTACATCGAGGTGAGTAAACAGTTCAACAAATTGTACTCGAGGCATACGTTAAACATATTACTACATACATTTACAACATTTACTACATACATTTACAATTATAACTATAACCATAACTAAATAACAATATATTTGCACTCTGTATAACACTACTATCTACATACGACATAATACTATACAGAGCATTTACAACCGAATCTTATCGTCACACTCAAATGTTTACTCCAATTATTATAGCGTCATAAATGATATTCAAACACAATATTAAAAAAAAAAAAAATATTATCTGAAAATAAATAAATATTATTATTAAATATATATCTCATTATCAGTGGGAAAAATTTTTTTTAAATATTCAAATACTTAACGTATGGTTGGTGTTTTATCAATATTTAACATTTTTATTTATTAAAAACAAAAACAATATAGCTGAGGAACGTAATGATGCGTTTACTTTTCCATAAAAAGTGCATTGAACCTCTAGTTATATGGTACGTAAATTACTTTATAATATAACATTTCAAATTAAGTAAATAATTTCTGTTATTTGTTTAATTGCTGCAGTCTTAATAAAAAATTATTTGTTTAACTTTTTTAATCTGCGGTCGCTTAAAATTTGAATCAAAAATTTTATTTGAAGAACTTGAAATAAAAATTTAAATAAACTATTATTATTATTATTGTTTATTTTTATCAATGGGAAATATGTTTTAGAAGCCTTTTATTTGTGTTTTAATATTTAACATAATTGTAAGACTTATTTAAATTTGTAACTGATAGCAAACCAGTTTCTTTTTATCTGATAAAACGATAAAAAATTTTTTGCGCATAATATTCGAGTGACAATTGATGATTCGTCGATTGTACATTGGCAATAAGAGTGATATATATCATTTAAAAATTGGGATGCTCCGTGTGCTCAAGTACCGTCGTCATAGATAAGTAAACTGTAGATAATCATTTCTATAAAAGTAAACACTTGATCTTAATAATTATTTTTTCTTTCTTCTTCAACGCAATGCATTATTTAAATATATATGTATACAATAAAAAAAGCAATTACGTGTCAGTATAGAATAATCTTGGGCTTATTTAATAAACAAGAGTACATACGTGACTAATATTTTTCACAACGGCAATATTTAATTAAAAAATGCAACAAAGATTTCGCGGATTAAAAATCAATTTAATCGTTGAAATTAATAATAATAGAAAAAAATAAATATATCTAGGTTTTTAATACATAATAATAAAAATATCAAAAATGCATTCTCATTGCTTATTAATTTTACTTAGTAAACAGTAAAATTTCTAACAATGGGAAAATATAATCACTGGAATTATTTTTATCACAGGCATCTTGTGAGTTACATATTTTATGATATTGCAATAAAAATCTGCTACTTCATTACTATTTATCATGGTTTTTTTTTTTAATATAAATAAATGAAAAAGTAATGAATTTTTATAGCGGTAAGTTTTAAAATATTATTTTAAAAGAAAATCGATGAAAATAAATAAAATATACGGATAGAAAGGTCATCTTTCAAGTGCTTCAAGGATGAATTTATATCATTGATATCGTGATACAATTGTCGCGTAATAATTACACCAATTTAAAATGCATAAAAAATATATACGATTCATAAAAAAAAATATTTATTTATTCCAAATTAATCACAAAAATAATTTGCCAAAAAATTAATTCAAAACAAAAATAAATTATTAAGTTTAATTAATAATCTCTCTAAAGTAAAGGCGCCAGAGGGCGATAATAAATAAATCTCTTACGTCAAATAAAATATTCGTAAGCTACTATCAATTACATCTGATCTTTCCTTTTTTTTTTTCCTCCAATTCACCTCTTCTCCCTTTGAACTCTCAGTGCAATTAAATATTATATACATATATTTATAATTATTATAATATCATTATCATTATACGACAGCACACGTGGTTTCTCGGTCACCGCGTATCGTTTTATTTAGTATACAAGCAAAGTAAAGAGTTTAACACTGCAGGGGAGTCACATAGAATAAGCCGAGGCATTTTTTATCAGTCAAGTGCGGTCGCGTGCGGCAAACGGTCCATTCTGTTTGCTGGTGGTCTTTTAACTTCTAGTCAAGCTTACAAGCATTTACATCTTATTTCTATTATAGATTTACGAGTGACCTCTTGATTTATTTATTTTTTTTGTTTGAGGTCAATTCGAATTCAATTATCATTATCATTTATAAAATAAATAATTCACTTGCGCTGTTAATATAAATGTTAATTAATATTTTAACAATAAATTAGTTAACTTGGGGTGAAATTATTGACAACCTGGCGCTCTCTTGGTCAACGATCAAAACAGAGTGAGTAATTTAAATCAGAATTCAAGTTTATATACCAGAAGAGGATGTAATTTAACAAATTATAAATCAAGTTAATTTATTTAGTTAGTAAATTGTTTTATTACTTATCTTTATTGGTAAAATAATATTAAAACAAATATTTAAACTATAATACTTAGACAAAGTTCAAGATTATTTTTTTTTATCAAGAAAAATTGATATTAAAAATTTAAAAGAATATTTTTATAATATTTTAATCTTTCTCGGTAAATTTTATCAAATACGATAAATATTAATCTATTGCTTGTTTTTTTACAACTTTTATCTCTAATATCTTTTATAATTTTATATTATTTATAAATTTTAATTATCACGCGAAATAATACTTAACATTAAAATTAAACGATTTTTCCGAGTGACTAATCTGTAATGTCTTTTTTCATACTTAAACGGTTATGGTTAAATTTATCTAAATATATGAAAGCTATTTTGTTAGAATAAAAAATTAAAATTAACAATTACCGTCGAGAAATATTAAGTTTGGTGAAAATTAATACTTAAGATGTTTATATCGATAAAAAGTGTCTAAAATAAATTTTCTTGTTAAAATTTCTGTTATTATATGAGTGAAATCATCCTCAAACTAAATACAAATTTTAGAAAAAATTATTTGAAGCAAAATTTTGGAATGAGTCGGATAGATTCGCCAAAAAAATTAAAAACCCCAAAAATTTCGCGTAAATTAAACTTTGACCTTAAATAATTTTTGAGGGATTCAATTAATCAAAAAATCTTATGAGACCTTTTTTGTCGAGCATTCAATTCTCTACAAAAATACGTTAATTTTGCTGTATGAAGTTCAGTTAGTGAGTTACAAAAATCAGAAGGAGTAAAAAGAAAATTTTCCTATGTTATTATAATAGTAAATTGAAAAGGGCAATATGCAAAATTTAAATACAAAAATTAAAAGCTCATTTTTTAACAGGTTCATTTCTATGCTTAAACAGAACTTTTGAGCCTAGTTCCGAAAAAAAGAGAAAAAAAAATTTTTTTTATGCATAAACTCACTTAGCATAGAGACATTTAAATCCAGAGCCTTTGAATTCCTATACGATCTAGAACTCAGTGAGGACTAGGAACCCAATTTTACAAGTATTCTACAAAATTTATAGGATAAACTGAAATTCACAAAACTTTATTGCTCATGAGTGATTCTATTTATGCTATTATTTATAATCTATCATATTGATAAATGTCTATGTTTATGGTTTTACATGTACTTTATTCTTTTTCTTTCATACCTTTATCATCTGGCTTCTACCTTGGCATTTAAATCTGAATAAATAAATAAATAAATATAAATGTATTAATTAATAACTGGGAAATCAAGACGGCACGTGTATACTTGATTTTTAATAATCTGACTAGACGTAAGCCTCGACCCTTTGTAATTTAAAGACGATACAGTTTTCCGCTGATTCTTACGAGTTTCGAGTTTCATAATATAAGATTGTAAGAATAATTTAGTATAGTCATTCTGTACTGATGTATGAGCTCTAGTTTACTTTGCGTGTCTTTACTGGGACGACGACACTCACGACGATTCTTACGTATCAGCTGTAACTGTTACATGTGATTCTTCTATTATTTTCTTTATTATTTTTATTTTTACATAAGCAAAAATAACTACTATTTTTAATGTTTTTTCAATAAATATTAACTTTCATTGATATCTATTGCTTTGGTAACAATAAAAAAAAAATTGAAAATTATTTATGAGTTTGAGAAATAAACAATCGGAAAATTGACTTTTAAACATTTTTGTAACAAAAAATTACCAAAATCGAAAATTGTCGAAAAGTCATGCGCATAGAATGCTATTTTTTGAACCTATTTGACCCACGGAAACATAATATAAGAAAAAATTTTCAGATACTTCGGCTGTGAAATTAAATGCAATAGTCAAATTTCTTAAGAAATCTACCAAAAATTGTTTCAGCCATTAACGTTTTTCCTTATAAACTTTATTTGGAAATTAAAATGACTTGCGTTTTTAAAATTATTATAATTGGAATAAGATCTCAATCAATTGAAATTTTATCGCAGGTCATTGACTTTATTTTGGTTAACTTGCTGAGCTATATTCAAATTACAATATCATTATTTTGACCAAATAGTTTTTAAATTTTGTAGCATTTAAAAAATTTTAAATTATTAAAATAAATTGGTAAAAAATTTTTAAAAAATTAGGAAAACGGTTAACCCTGAAGGCCATCCCTGCAACTTCCCGCTACTTTTGTAATTAAGCACTCAAAGTTGCACTTATTATGTTTTTGAGCTATTCGAACTCAAAAATATTATTTTCGTGTAGTTTTGAGCTCTCTGAGCTCAAAAGTCTGATAGAAGTTTAATGAAATACTGATTTTTGAATTTTCAAACTGCAATAATTTTTGAATGAATGAACCGATTTTCACGCGGTTTGCGACATTCGACGCAGTTTTTCAAATTCTATGATATATTTTTAAACACAAATTAATCAGACTGGACATTTCGGTGTAATTCGAAAAAAACACTTTTTTTCGATTTTTTTCGTCAACAATAACTCACGAGCGAATCAACCGATTTTGACCAGCTTGGTGGCGATCGACGTGGTTTTTTGATGTTGAAAGCTGATTAGTTTTTGGAATTGATTGGTCAAATCTTTTGAATGTTATTAAAAAAAAACTATATTTGAAAAAAATTTTTTTCACAGTTTTTTTAAGATTTCTCAAAATCTATAGGTCCGAATCGGTTTAAGTTGTATTAAAAATCTAAGTTTATTCGAACCTTTTCGAATAGCATCAACCGCGATCAAATCTGTCAAGCCATTCAAAAGTTATGAGAGGTTTACACACACACACACACACACACACACACACACACACACACACACACACACACATACACACACACACACACACAGCCATACATACATACAGACACCAACGCGGGTATAGTCAGGGAAGCTTCCTTGGACCTCAAAAGTCGAGATCTGATGAAAACTCGATTTTCGAAAAACGGGGTAAAAACAATAACTTCCCGATTTTTGAAAATTTTCAATTTTCTTAGCGGGAAGTTAAAAAAGTTTTTTCCTTTAAAATCATTTATATCTTTTATTAAAAATTAATCATTTTTATATTATAAATAAGTTCTAATCTACATTCAAACTAATCAACTTATACAATCATATTCAAAAAATTGATAATTCATCTGCATCATGATGACATTAACGAATTATTTAATGAAGCTTAATTAATCAAATAATTCATAATAAATTTCTTATTAAAAAATTTCAAAAATTTCAGTTTCACAAAAATTTGAAACAATTTACCTACAAAACAAAAAATTTCTTACAAATTAACGATCAAGGTAACCAATTTCATATAAAATAATCCAATCAATGTAAGTCAATATCACCAAAGTGCCAATACAATAAAAGAGATAAAAAAAGGTTATTGTAAATTCTTCCATCTGTCAATGACTTATTTTCCTGGTTGAGTACGAGGCGTTATCACAATCGTCAATTGATAACGTACAAACACGCGAAATATTTATTTCTTTCTTGAAAGTTTTTTCTTATTAATAATGATATCAAAATTGTGACAACTGATACAATAAATTCCACCCAATAATTCAAAAATTTAATTACATTATTATTATTATTATTAATAATAATCGTCATCATCATAATAATAAATGTGAATACTTGTATTAAGAGTGAAAAAAAATTGAAAGAAAATTATTTAAAAAAAAAAAAAATATATTTTTAAGCGTAATTTATCAAAATGGTAGTACAAATTAACATTTAAAGCCCTCTAGTGTTAAACAATGTTCAAAAGTCTATTACAGTTTCGGAACACTGCCACTATGCGTGTCTTTATATTACTTGACTTGAATTTTACACGACACACTACAATCACAACTATTTACTTAATGATTTTTCGACAAATTACAGTAACTATACATTGAACGAGTAGTACATATTTGAGATTCTAATCTAATGTGATAAGAAGCGCAGTAATTGGCTCTGTTCCGAGCAGTACACGTAGCTCGGCTGGACGGTTAACTTATATTTGTCTAACAGGATACATATAATTATTATTAATTATAAAATAAAAATTTTTAAGTGTTGAGTTTTGTTGAAGTTACACAAAAAATAAATTGTTAAGTGGCCGACTGTAATGAAAAAAATTTATAGAAGTTTTATTTTCTCAACCAAAAGATTCAGCGGATCAAGGCTGGCAGGAATCGGACGAACGGAACTGAGGCTGCCGCAGGTTAATCCTGTAGGAAGGACATCCTCATTTGAACCTCGTTTCTGGAACAATTGTCAACGTCATCTCCGGTAAACTTTTACTTTCATTTTTATTATTTATCGATCGTTTTTTGAAACATATGTCCAAGAAATTATTTTACAAGTCAATTAAAATTTATATTAGTATATGTAATACTTAAGGATATAAAAAAATAGAAAAGTGGGGTTAGGTACTGGTACCTACGTCGCTTTTCTTTAGAATTGACTGATCACCGTATTTATTTTTATTTCAGTTAAAACTTTTTTTTTTTTCAAAAAATTATTAATTTTTAGTAGATTTTATAGAAATCTAACTATTGCATTGGTCCTCATGACGGAACTTTTGAAGAATTTTGCTATATTTCGACTCAGCTCGTCAAGCGGATTCAGAAAATGCATATGGTTCAAAAGTTTATATATGTATGTATATATATATATAAGCAACTTTTTTTTTTTTGTTACCGATAAACTTGCAAACTACTGGACCAATCGACATGAGACCATGACCATTCGACGCGGAATTAATTGTAGAAGGTTTTAGGATATTAATTTTTTAAATTCCATCAACCCTTTACCATTTTTTTTCAAATTTATATGGATAGTCATTTGTTTCTGCTAATAAAACAAATGAACATCGCTTCTTCCTCATATTCGAGCGCATAAAGACCGGCAAAATGTCTAACGTCACTTTAACGCTTTTAAATGCGCTTCCACACACCCTCCCACACACTCTCACGCATCCACCCACGCACTCCCACGTATCCACAAGGTTGTGACATGAATTATTTTCTATAGCAACGGTTCTGCAATCCATTTTTATAAATCTTATTAAGTATTATTAATCTTATTAAAATTGCAAAAAATTCAAAATCTACATATATATACAAGGGGTCCCAAAAGTCACGGACGCCATTGTAGCATCTGATGAAAAAAAGAATTCTGAGACGTAAAGTCCTTAGCCATTTATCAATTAACCGCATAGATAATTAATTATTAATTTAAAATAACGTCTCTTTATTTGTTAGAGAGAGAGAGCGCCAGTGTCCAGTAAAGTATGTGCCAAACAAAGACACAACTAACTATTTTCTATAGCTAACGTAGTCACACATATTTACTTACAGATTCACACGTGCAATCGTCTTCGTTGGAACGCACTTGAATTGACACTAGTGCTCTCTCTCTAACGCATAAAAGGACGCTATTTTAATTAATAATTTATTATCTATGCGTCTGATTAAAAAATGGCTAAGGACTTTTCGTCTCAGAATTATTTTGTTTATCAGATGCTACAATGGCGTCCGTTACTTCTGGGACACTCTGTATGTATATATATATATATTAGGGTGTGTCAATTTTAGGCGACTTTTTTTTTCAACGAAAAAACAGGCTGAAAACTTGTATGAAGGTGAGAACAGAAGTCTGTTCAAAGCGGAGCTCTTAATATTAATATTAAGAGGTGTCTGTCCCTAATTTTCCATTTCCTATTTAAATAACATGGGAAAAAAAATTCTTTTTTTTGTTTATTTTTCTAGCTCGGCATACGCACCTCATATAAATAAGTCCATACCATATTCTTGTAGAGAATTCAACGCTCTACAAAAAAGGTCTCTTACACTTTTATCATAAAGACAGCCATTCTAAAGTTATTCAGACGTAAACTTCTAAATGTATAAAATTTTGATTATTCAAGTATTAAACTGATACAAATTAATTTATTACTCTCTTAAAAATTATTTTTATATGTAAAATTGGTTCTGATGCGCTAACATTTTCATAAAGCTAAAAAAAAAATTACTCATGTATCAAATTTTTTTCTTCTTTATTTAATTTACTGTAAGAAAATCATGACCCAAGTTGAATGAATTAAATTTTTAAAAAGTTTCACGGAATTATCAATTTATTACTCTACACGGAGAGAAAAGATAAGTTTGGAAAATTAGAAAAGTGCGCGTCTCATAACGCTCATTTATCACAAAAAAATCTAGAAAACAGTTGACCCTAAAGGCCATCCCTGCAACTTCCGCTAATTCCATATCTAAGCGCTTGAAATTGCACTTATGAGGTTTTTGAGCTTTTCAAGTCAAAAGTCTGATAAAAGTTTCATAGAACGCTATTTTTTGAACTTTCGAAGTGAAATAACTCTTGAATGAATTAACGAATAATTGAAAAAAAGGTTTTTTTTTTTTTACATAACGTCGACATTTCTTTTGGATTGTTTTTGATGAAATAAAATAATTTTCGGTGTCTAAAAAACCACGTCGATCGTTGCCAAGAACGTGAAAATGGGTTCCCACACTGAAAAAATATATATGCGCATATATGCTGACAAAAATACATATACGTCGCACATATAAAATATATATGCCACATACTTTTTTTTTGCCCCCGTATATGCGGCATATATTTTTTTTCAGTACGGGGTTGATTGGTTGATTGATCGGTTCAAAAGTTCAAAAAATAGTGTTCTTTGAAACTTTTATCAGACTTTTGACTTGAAGAGCTCAAAAACCTCATAAGTGCAATTTTAAGCGCTTAGATATGGAATTAGCGGAAGTTGCAGGGATGGCCTTTAGGGTCAACTGTTTTCCAGATTTTTTTGTGATAAATGAACGTTATGAGACGTGCACTTTTCTGATTTTCCAAACTTATCTTTTCTCTTCGTATAGAGTAATAAATTGATAATTCCGTGAAACTTTTTAAAAATTTAATTCATTCAACTCGGGTCATGATTTTCTTACAGTAAATGAAATAAACAAGAAAAAAATTTGATACATGAGTAATTTTTTTTTTAGTTTTATGAAAATTTTAGCGCATCAGAACCAATTTTACATATAAAAATAATTTTTAAGAGAGTAATAAATTAATTTGTATCAGTTTAATACTTGAATAATCAAAATTTTATACATTTAGAAGTTTACGTCTGAATAACTTTAGAATGGCTGTCTTTATGATAAAAGTGTGAGAGACCTTTTTTGTAGAGCGTTGAATTCTCTACAAGAATATGGTATGGACTTATTTATATGAGGTGCGTATGCCGAGCTAGAAAAATAAACAAAAAAAAGAATTTTTTTTCCCATGTTATTTAAATGGGAAATGGAAAATTAGGGACAGACACCTCTAAATATTAATATTAAGAGCTCCGCTTTGAACAGGCTTCTATTCTCACCTTCATGCAAGTTTTCAGCCTGTTTTTCCGTTGAAAAAAAAAAGTCGCCTAAAATTGACACACCCTAATATATATATATATATATATATATATATATATATATATATATATATATATATATATATATATATATATATATATGATATAATCGGCATTGTCTCTTCTCTAACTCTCGTAATTCGCCCGAGTCGAAATTTAGAGCCCATTTAGAACCTTCTAAAATCGGATCTATTTCGGACTTCAAGGCTCAAACTAGAGCCTGTTTCCATGTTTAAGTAGGTCCGGTTTTTGTCCCACAAGCGCTACAAATTTCCGTTTTCGGCGCTTTAGGGTCCAAAATCGGACCTGATGAAAATAAAATTTAGATTTGATTTTGAACCCCTGAGTCCCCTTTTATTGTTATTTTTTTATTAATTAATTTTTATTTTCCTTAGTTGCCACGACTGGCCCATGCTTGGTTACCAGGACTATGCCCTAGTCAACTTTCAAGTCTGCCTCATGCTATTTGATAAAAAATAATAAAAAAATTAATTTTTTAAGCGTCGTTTTTTTTAATTTGATTTTAGATGTAGAGCTAACGCAAATTCAGACTGTTTGGCTCTTATTTAAGGAAGTACGAGCGCTAGACGGGGTGGGGATAGGTATCGACTCTAGCGCGGTAAGGGGAGAGCAGTAACCATATGATTTTTCTCAATGTATAGATATACATTTAACATTGGCTAATGGCGGCATTTATTTTTCTTTTAATTAATACACTTTAATTAGTCGGGCAAGTGTAAATTTTTTTGAATAAAATTTATCACTTATATATTTACTTTCATCCATAAGTTTTTTAAAAATATTCACCGACAGTTTTACGAGAAAAATACAGAAAGGTATCAATGCTTGAAGGTTACCCCATAAGACCAATGTTAAATTGCTCATCTTTAAAGTTAACTATTTATTTAAATAATCGGGCAATCTCTTTCAAATTTTCGGAATTTGTTTAGACATATATAAACTTGATATTAAAAAAAAATCCAGCCTTTTATCAAAAGTTGCCTTGGTGCTCGTACTTCCTTAAACCTAACTTTCGCTAATCATAGAAATAAAGTGAAAATCGCATCCGTCCTATCCGAGATTCGAACCCGAGCCGCGCGCTTGCTAGACCGATACCTAACCCCTACACTATACGACCGATGAGCTACCATGCATCTCATCATTCTCATAAGCTAAATCTATAATGATGAAGTGTGACGGTTTAATATTTATATAATTTATGTTATTTAATATTGTGTTTTAATGAAAATGAACTATTTTTTACACATGGTTATTAATTAAAAATAAGGAAAAGTCAAGTCCTTATATTACTCTAGACTTTGTACATCACTCTGTGGATTTTCAATATTTGAATATAAATTTTAATATTTAAGATTATCAATATTAAAAATTTATCTGTAAATTATTAAATTTTTATTTTTTTAAAGACCATATCAATTTTGACGATATGTAATTGTTTTGGTTGAATAATAAATTTTCAATTTCGGCATTTGCTAACAAATATTCGTTAAACAATAAATTTTTACAATAATTTTAAAGAAATTCATTGTGTTGAATCAAGGTGAAAAATTCTTGAATCAAATAAAATTCACTTAAACCAATATAAATTTCTTAGTTTAAGAATTTTTCTTTTCAGATAAAGAAGAAAAATTTTTTTAGTTAATAAATTTAATTTTTTAATTATTGATGGAAATTTCAATTAATAATTAATAGAAAAATCAATTTTTAATAAATATAATTTTCGTGTCATTCTGAGTTCTCCGAGCTCAAAACTCTGATGAAATTTAATAAAATACTATTTTTTGAATTTTTAAACTGCAATAACTTTTGAATGAATAAACTGATTTCTACACGGTTCGCAGCATTCGAAGCAGTTTCTGAAGCCTCACGAAGAATATTTCAGTTTAAATTGATCGAACTAGGAATTTCGAAGTAATTCCGAAAAAATACTTTTTTTGATTTTCTATCGGCAACGATAACTAACTAACGAATCAACTGATTTTGACCGGGCTGGCTGCGATCAACGTGGCTGTTTGATGTTAAGAGCTGATTAGTTTTAAAAATCGATTGGTAGATCCGTTTAAAAGTTATTCCAAAAGAACCACATTTGAGAAAAATTTTTTTGTAATTTTTTTGAAATTTCTCACTTTTCTCAATTTTTTAATTTCGATAGACACAAAAAAATTAATACCATAAACTCAGTAAAAGGCCAAAAAAAGTAAAACAAGTTGAAAAACTCATATGATAAACATTTTCTGAAGGTGGCCCATTTTGCCCCACATTTTTAATTTTTTATTTTCAATAAACAGAACAAATTAATGTCAAATACTTGGCAAAGGACTAAAAAAAACGTAAAACCAGAGAAAAACATTAAGGATTTCAACATTTTTGTCTTAATAGGTCCGTTTTGCCCCCCCCCCCTTCTCTTACTTAATGATTAATTAACTTTAGATTTTCTATTGAATGGCCAAGGCTAAGTTATCCACTCTTGACCCAAGCCTAGCACACCATTAAATAGCCAGATCTTGATGAGCCAGTCTTGGTTCAAGTCTGGTTCACCAAAGGAACGGCCGAGACTGAGTTGTCTAGTCTGGGCACAAGCTTGGCCCCGTCGTTCAACTCTGGGGACTCCTACACAGAAAAAAAAAGGTTCACTTGAGTCAAGAAAATATTTTTATTCCTAATTTTTTTTTTTAAGCGAAAAAAAAATTTTTTTTTGACACAAGAAATTTCACTTATTCCAACAAAATTAATTCTCTTGCTTTAAGAAATACGTATCTTGATCCAAGAAAATTTATTTAAGTCAAAAAAATCTTCTTGTTTTGAGAAAATTTAGCCTCTTGCTCTAAAAAATTTAGTTCTTGATATAAGTAAATTTTCTTGTCTTGAGAAAATTTCTCTCGCTCCAAAAAATTAAATATAAAGATAGAAGTAAATTTTCATTAACATTTTTATTGATTAATATGTCAAATGGGAAGATCAAATAATATTGAATCTTTTTTTTTAATTCAATATGTATAATTGCACGCTAAAATAATATAAAATGGGTATCAAATATTCAAGAGAAAAATTTTCTCAAGGTGAGAAAATTTTTTTTTCAGCTGAAGTAAGTGGCGCAGCTTCCCTAAAGTATCTAAAAATCTTGATCAAATACAAAAATTTATTGTAACAAGTATTTATGATAATTTGAATTAAGAAAAAATGACTTCCATCAAGAATAGAATTTCAAGAAAAATTTTTACTTCGGCCATCACAACTTCGGCCTTCCTTCAGGCACCCGAAAATTTTCTTGAGCCAAGAATTTTGTTTTCCAGTCGAGAAATTTTTCTTTCTGTGTACATGGGTTAATTCATATTATTTTACTTTTTTATTTTTAATTTTTGATTTTTAATTTTTTATATTTAATTTTTGATTTTTAATTTTTAATTTTTAATTTTTAATTTTTAATTTTTTATTTTTAATTTTTTATTTTTAATTTTTTATTTTTAATTTTTTATTTTTAATTTTTTATTTTTAATTTTTTATTTTTAATTTTTTATTTTTAATTTTTAATTTTTAATTTTTAATTTTTAATTTTTTATTTTTAATTTTTTATTTTTAATTTTTTATTTTTAATTTTTAATTTTTTATTTTTAATTTTTTATTTTTAATTTTTTACTTTTAATTTTTAATTTTTTATTTTTAATGTTTTATTTTTAATTTTTAAAAAAACGGACTTGGGGATTCAAAATCGGACCTCTGGGTGAATGTTCGGACCTGTGGGTTCAAAATCGGAGCTATGGGACTACAGGGCTCTCAGTCGGATCTATTTCAGACTAAAGGGTTCTATATAGGCCCTAAATTTCGACTCGGGTCTATACGGATCTCAATAACACGTAACATACTTATTCTTAGGACGATTTCCGAGGTTAAATTCTAAGATGAGCGCCCTTTTTTCTTGTCATATGCGCACGCAGTCTAAAAAAATTTAGCTTGATCAAGTCGCGCCATAGTTTTCACGTGACAAATAAGAAAAATTTATTTGTCTTTGTACGGTTGTATCGTAGTGAATTTTAATAAAAATTCAATTAAAAAAAAATACGTAAACTAGGCTACTGATATGAAATACGAACCCAATTCATCGCATTCTTAAACTAATAAAAAAGGTCCGGTCTTGAAATATCAACTTGTTCGGGAGTAATCGTTGGTACATCCAAAATGGGGTGACATCCGAATGTCCACGTAAAATTTTTTTTTAAAAACGTTTTTTTTTTTTCAAAATGGCTACATGAAATGAATTTAGAAAGTAAAAGATGGTTTATTTTAAGTGTTTTCTCGGTGTACATCTACTTATATTATTGTATAAGTGTAATATGGTTGTGATAGAGACATTTAAAGATTGCTTGACCTTGACGAGTCGAGTATAAAGCACAACCTCACGCGCTTCGCGCTATGAGGCGTGCAAAAGCAATTTTCGGAACTGGGCGGCGCCATGCCGCCCGGTGCGAGTGAGTCTCCGGGAGATTTTCTAACTGCGCTGTTGCCAAATGTCGTTACCGCCACTATTTCAATGAGCGTGTTCAGTCGAACTAAGTCCTGAGTAAACTTAGTAAGATATGTATAGTATAGTAAATAGATATACGTATAGCAGGGAATGCTTTGACTATACTTAGGCTAACTAAGTTTACTCAGGACTTAGTTCGGCTGAACACGCTCAATATGTTTTACCGCATGTGAGGTACAAAAATAGAGTGAGGTTAGTTTTTACTGTTTACATTATAACTTGTGATTTGTTCAAAATAATGTGATAATTACACTCATATTAAATATTATTTATATAAAAATAATAATAATCAGGGCCTGGAAGTTGGGGCCAACAATTGCACGTAAATTAAGCGAAAAAAAACACGCTTGAATAAAATAATCGAAAAAAAATGACAAACGTAAACAAGTCAAATTGTTTACATGCAAAATATAGCCTCTAACGCAAATGTCAAATAAAAAAAAAAGTTGACAGTAAAACGAGTAAAAAGAATTTAAAATTATAATAAAAAATTAAAATAAATTTTAAAATGAGAAGGGAATTTTCGAATAAGTAAAATATATAAAAAAATGTTAACTATGAGCGCAGTATTTTTTCTAACTTCCCGCTAAGAAAATTGAAAATTTCCAAAAGTCGGGAAGTTATTAGTTTTACCCCGTTTTTCGAAAATCGAGTTTTCAACGGATGTTGACGTTTTGAGGTCCTAGGAAGCCTCCCCGAATGTTTCCGCGGTGATGTCCGTATGTCTGTATATATATGTGTGTGTGTGTGTGTGTGTGTGTGTGTGTGTGTGTGTGTGTGTGTGTGTGTGTGTGTGTGTGTGTGTGTGTGTGTGTGTGTGTGTGTGTGTGTGTGTGTGTGTAGCCGTGTGTAAACCTCTCATAACTTTTGAACGGCTCGACGGATTTCATCGCGGTTGGTGCCATTCGAAAGGGCTTGATTAAACTTAGATTTTGAATATAATTTGGAGCGATTTGAACCGGTATATTTTGAGAAATCTCAAATTTCAGAATTATTTTCAGAAATATTTTTTGCTACACATTTTGCTCGGTATCTTACAAAATGCCTTTTTTTGCTGAACGGGCAGAAAGCGTCAACTTTCGGCCCGCTGCGCTAAACAAAGTTGCCACTTTCTGCCTTCGTCGAGCAAAAAAATAGCATACACTCCTCGGGAAGTAAATAAGAAAGCCTCAGATCACATGTTTGTTGACTTCGGCCAAAAATTACTTTCTTCGGTGTGTAATATATTATTTCTGCTTGATGTAGCCAGAATGTAGCAACTTTGTTTAGCGCAGCGGCCATTTTTTTAATTTATTTTTTTCAGAATTATTTTTTAGTACACATTTTGCTCAGTATCTTACAAAATGTATTTCTCAGTGTATCTGGCCGAATATCTAAATCGGTTTCTATTTTACTGTCTCTTTAAATATTTTGTTTAAATTGGAGATAAAATTCAAGACAAAATTCAGTACAACATTAAATGTGAAATCCAAGATAAAACTCAAGACAAAATTAAGGATGAAATTTAAGAAAAAATCTAAGATAAAATTCAAGACAAAATCTAAGATAAAATTCAAAACAAAATCTAAGATAAAATTTAAGAGAGATTTCAAGACAAAATCTGAGATAAAATTCAAGACAAAATCTAAGATAAAATTCAAGACAAAATTTCAAGACAAAATTTCAAGGCAAAATTTCAAGACAAAATTTTGAGATAAAAATTCAAGACAAAAATTTCAATACAAAATTTTAAGACAAAATTTCAAGACAAAATTTTAAGACAAAAATTCAAGACAAAAATTTCAATACAAAATTTCAAGACAAAATTTCAAGACAAAATTTTAAGACAAAAATTTCAATACAAAATTTTAAGACAAAAACTAAAACCAAATTAAATTTCAATTTGGTGTTGATATTTTATTTCTCCACCAGTAATCAACTGTTATTTCTCCAGGGTTGAACTTGGGGCAATATACTTTTGAATTTTTCTGCAGAGAATTTTATTTTCCATAATTCTCAATAAATATAAAATTTAATCAAGTCAATACAAAATAATGGAATACGGAGAGAAAGGAATTGATGTTATTCCTACGTAGAATGGTAACCATTACTATGTTACATTGTACGGAAATTTTTGTGAGAATCCTGTGTAAATTTGCAGAGAAAAATCTAAAAAATTTTGATAACAATATGAAAAATCACTCATTCGATGTGGAATTAAATTCTAAAAATAGCGTTGTTTTTTTTTTCATTTTTTTGATAAAAATTTCAATTTTTTATCAACTCTTGAATTTGGATTAGCAATCTAATCCTCACTCTGCTACTAGCTTCAGCTGATTACGAGAAACAAAAAAATATCAAATTTTTTACAGCCTATCAGAAAGCTTGGCTCAGACTATCTTTTTTCTCTCTCTTTTAGCGAAACCAGATTCCTGGCCCTAGTTATATATAATTACAATCGTGGTCATTAATTTAAGTATGTTTTTAATATTACTGGAAAATAGCCGAGGCTTTGCTAGACCGGAAATTTTTTTTGTGGTTTTTTTGAGATTTCTCAAAATATACCGGTTTAAATCGCTCCAAATTATATTCAAAATCTAAGTTTAGTCAAGCCCTTTCGAGTGGCACCAACCGCGATGAAATCGGTCGAGCCGTTCAAAAGTTATGAGAGGTTTACATACGGCCACACACACAGACACACACACATATACAGACATACGGACATCATCGCGGAAACATTCGGGGAGGCTTCCTAGGACCTCAAAACGTCAACATCCGTTGAAAACTCGATTTTCGAAAAACGGGGTAAAACTAATAACTTCCCGACTTTTGGAAATTTTCAATTTTCTTAGCGGGAAGTTAGAAAAAATACTGCGCTCATAGTTAACATTTTTTCATATATTTTACTTATTCGAAAATTCCCTTCTCATTTTAAAATTTATTTTAATTTTTTATTATAATTTTAAATTCTTTTTACTCGTTTTACTGTCAACTTTTTTTTTTATTTGACATTTGCGTTAGAGGCTATATTTTGCATGTAAACAATTTGACTTGTTTACGTTTGTCATTTTTTTTCGATTATTTTATTCAAGCGTGTTTTTTTTTCGCTTAATTTACATGCAATTGTTGGCCCCAACTTCCAGGCCCTGATAATAATGATACAATTGGTAAATAAATTATTTTATAATACACCATGCTAAAATTAGCAGATGTCTGACTTTATATATTACTAATTATTTAAATAAAAAAAAAAAAAACAATGGATGCAAATTTTTCAAATTATTTTTTTTGATTGAATTTAATTATAATTTTATAATTTGGTCTTAGATGTTAAATTTAATTATGTTAAATTTAATAATGTCACGTGTGATAAAAATAAAAATAATAAAAAAATAGTTTTGTTATTCAATTAAATTTATGATAAAATATAAAAATAAAATTATATTTAATCATAAAACATTGAAAAAATACTTTGTCTCACAAGGAAATACTATTAGTTTACATTTGGCAATAGCGCGTACGTTTTAACACGGTGGCGGAGCGCTCACCATGCGACCGACTTAGTTCGGAAAAGACACGCTACCTACGAAGGGTTAAAATATTCCCTCCAGCGATAATTATTTACATAAAATCTTTAGCTGTCTGTTTTTTAAATTTTTAAAAATAAATTTGCATACATTTGAACGAGATGTAAGAAAAAATGTCTTTAATCTCCGGCATTTTTTTATTTTAGCTTCCGCAGACTGTCGGCGATTGGAAGATCAGACACTAGATTCCCTCAAGTAGATCCTGGTATAATTAATTTCCGTACATACCGGCTAAGGTAATTGCATTAATTATTATTATTTTTATAAAAATTTACATTACGTTAAATTATTCAATGTAAATTTGTAAATAAACTTTAATTTATAATATTTATGCCAATTGCTTGTAGTTTAAAACTAAGCAAAAAATCTTTTCATTTGAATGTTTTTTAAGAAGGGTTTACATTTTTTCTCTCTCTCGCCCTCTATTGGACAAATGAAAGTATCTCTGTCATACATGTACAACAAATGGAATCTTAAAACGCATTTTATGCATAAATAAATGAAAATTTTCCAAAAAAGCGCTTCGCTCTTCGATAGATAATTTAATTATCTATCGAAGAGCGAAGCGTTTTTTTTCGAAATTTTATCACATATATGAGAAAAACACGTTTGAAAATCAACTATCAACCGCTCTTAATTAATAGTTGACTAAAAAATTTTCTAACGTATTGCGTAATTTACTTAGTTTTTTTTTCGGTATTGTTACATGTTTTATTACTTCTAGTAGCAAGTAAAAAATTCGACGGCTTTTCTCTTAAAAATCATTTTGTCTATATAAATTGAATTTCTTATCAATTTAGAGTGTAAACTTTCTTATAAGGAAAATTTAAAAAATTCTAAGAAATATCAGTTACTCTATTTTAAAAATGAGATAGCCGTCAGACTTGGGTTTTCCAATTTCTTTTATCTTCTGTAAACTAATAAGCGTTAATTTAAACTTTTGGATTTCCCACACTAATTATTATTATTATCATAATAACTTTATTAATAAATATCAAGTAACAAATGATAATTAACTTTACTTAACATATTAAAATTAGCTAATTCTGAGTAATGAAGTAAACTAAACTCAACTAAATATTATGAAATAAAAATAAGTAAAATATTTTAATGGAGAAATTATTTTAAATGACAGGACTATTACGATAAAATATTGTTTCAAATGAACTATCATTAATATTTTTGAAAAAAAAAAATAATAATAAAAAGAAGAAGAAAAAGAAGAAAATAAAACAACATAAAAATATTATGGATTTACAATGAATAATTTATTATTTTTTTCAAAAAAAAAAAAAAAATGTAAACTCGAAAGAAATGGTAAAAAACTAATAACAAAACTCTTTACAGACATGGTCGGGGTTCCGAACTCGACTACCGACCCTAAATTGGTCGAAATCACGAAACCGGAAGACGATGGACAAATGAAAAAAATTGAACACGTTGTCAACGAAATCGACAGCGTGTCTCCATTGAAAAATACAATAATAATACCACGAATAATAATGTCGTCTGAGAAAGATGGTGGCGATGGTTTTGTACTAGCTTTCAGCGATAACGATAACGATGGACAGAAGAAATTAGAACGCCCGGTGGATCGAATCAAGCCGGTACACGATTTGACCGAGAAGTCACCAGGTAGAATAATGAAACTAATTATCTTTATTATTATCTGTAATTATAATAAATTAATTTAATTTAATTTATTTACACTTGGCCGAGATAAACCCCGGAGCTATAAAAATCATTTTATCTATCACTGTTCTATTCACGATAAATTTAATAACTAGTTTAAACGGATGTAAAGTAATTTATATTTTACGAGACGATTAATTTATGAATTAAAATTTTTTATATTTGTAAAAGTATAATTTACCGCTGATTAATCAGTGAGCGATCAATCGACCAAAGTTTCAAATGGTAAGAATTGATGAGTTAATAAAAAACAATAACAATTTAATTAATATTCACGATAATCCGCTCGAATAATAAATTTTAGACGTGTCTTATTTGCTTTCTTATTTTAATTAATTTATTTTTTTAATAAATTGATAACCCCTAAATCTGGCGAGAAATAAAGTCTTAATGGAATATTAATCATTGAGTTATACTCGATAGAGTCGATAGGTCACATGTTTTTTTTATTAAACTCCGTTTACTTGTTTGTTTATTTATTTGTATTTTTTAAAATATACGCTTTAATTTTAAAAAGTTGTGAATGATGCGTGAAATGACGATTAATACTCCGCTTCTAGGCGACGAATCTCTATCCAGCGGTGGTTCAATAGTAACTATCTCATCAGTAGCTAATTCAGATCCTGATCCTGAGGCCCCCAATGACGGCGACCCAAAGAGAAAACCACGTGATATTTTAAATGAAAGGTGGCAGCATACGGCATTGCAAGTGTCAGTGCCATTCTTCATCGCTGGAATCGGAACTATCGGGGCGGGTTTAGTTCTTGATAAAGTTCAAGTAAGTTTTTTTCCTCAATAAATTAATAGATAAATAAATTGTTTAATTTAAAATTATTAAAACTTCTTTTTATCTTCTTGAGAAATATTCATCGCAATTTTATCGGTGGAATTGAATTTTTACATCCTAACAAATATTAGCTTATCAATTTATCATCACTGAGGACTATCGTATCTTAAAAATTGATAATTATTTCATATTATAGAGTTATCGGACTGACATCTTGATTAATGCGTTTTTTATTTTGTAAAGTTATTTTTTTTTTATTCATTTTTATTAATTACACATTTAGTGATAACTGACAATAAATTATTTACTGACTCTAACCATATATGATTTAATTTAACCGAAATTTCTTCAAGAAAAATTGTAAATATTACTCCAAAATATAGGCAATAAAAAAAAAAAATGATTGAAGCAGACGTACAATTTTTTTAAATTTAGAAATAATTTACTTATTATACAATTTAAAAAAAATCTGTGCAATTTTAAAAATTTTTTTGCAATCATTGAATTTCAAAAAATTAGTTACCTAATTTTAAGCTCATAAAAAAAATTCTAAAATTAACCAGCATCTAAAAATTTTTCAGTTTTTTTAATAAATATATTGTTGTAAATAATTTTTTTTTAATTTTCTTAATACTAGATTATTTTTTAAAATAAAATCTAAAAAAGTCTGATGCTTGCTGATTTGAGTATGATAAAAAAAAATTATCTATCAAAGGATTCTTTGTTTCACGATGTGTACACATGATTGATTACATTAAAAGTTCTCAGTCTTACAATAAAAATAAAAATAATTATACTATAATGATTAGAGTAATGATAATGTAAACATAGACACTAAATGAAAATAATTAATATTTCAGACATGGGACGTATTCAAACAAATAACCCAATTGCTTATCTTAGTGCCTTCATTATTGGGATTAAAAGGCAACTTAGATATGTGCTTGGCTTCGCGATTGTGTACACAAGCGAATCTAGGTAATATGCACGATTGCCGTGAGATCGCTAAAATGATAATAGGTAATCTGGCGTTGGTGCAAATTCAATCTATCGTCGCTTCAATAATAGTTGCGATATTCGCAACTTCGGCCCACGCTGCTATGACCGGCGGTGAATTTTCATGGGACCATGCGTTACTGGTAACAGCATCGAGTGTCTGCACAGCAACCAGCTCATGTTTCCTTCTCGGTAATTCATAAATAACACTTTATCAAACAAGCTATTAATCCTTACCTTTGTTGAAACTAGCCATAATCACAATAACAATCACAATCACTAGCGATAAGTCTGTAAGATGTAATTACATGGTATGGATTGTATTTTTTATTAACTTATTTCATTTCGTTTATCATTATTATTAGATCTTGTGATGATAATCGTCATCATGACAACTCATCGATGGAGAATGAATCCCGACAACCTGGCAACACCCCTGGCAGCTTCATTCGGAGATGTTGTGTCAATTACAGTTTTATCACACATTTCATCCAGTTTGTTCGAACGACTGGAAACTCAAATTTGGGTATTATATCTCATAATTGTTGGGTATTTGCTTATACTTCCTGTTTGGATTTGGATAGTGTTAAAAAATAAATACACTAAAAAAGTTTTGACATCTGGATGGACACCTGTTTTGTCTGCTCTTTTCATCAGTGGGTAAGCCGGCACTGATAAAAAAATTAACTTAATTCAAGAGGAAAATTCTTGAGCCAAGAATATCATTTTAAAGAGTTTGATAAACTTTAATCAAGTAGAAAAATTCTAGATTCAAGTAAATCTTACTAGATTTAAGAATTGTCTTATTTGATTAAAAAATAATCAAATTTTTTAATTTTTTTCTACTATTTTTCGAGCCCCCTCTCTAGGAAAAAGACTATAGCTCTCTTACTTAAAGAAAAAGACATATGACTCAAATTGAGAGTGGGGATTCAAGGCCGAATATTAAAGAGTTAAATAATTTTCTTGGTTCAAAAATTTCTCTCTTGAATCAAATTAATTTTTTTTTTATCTGCATAAAAAATAATTTCAATAAAAAGTTTTTTTATAAATAAAAATGTGACTGATTTTTTACTTACTAATTATAATTACAGATTGGGTGGATTAGTTCTTAGCAAAGCTGCCGACATACCAGGATTTTCAGTATTTCAACCAATTATTAATGGCATCGGTGGTAACTTGGTATCAGTACAAGCTTCAAGAATATCTTCAACGCTTCATCAAACATCACTTATGGGGATTATTCCTTCATTTACTAAAATTTGCGTTTCACCATGGAAAGCTCTTATAAAAGGAGGTAAATTTTACAATACTCTATTATTTTCTAAAATTTTTTTTGCTCATCTTTAATAAAGAATTTCACTAATAATTCTCTTTTATAATTTATCTAGTTCCATTTGCAAAAACCGCAAGACTTTTAATAACAATGGGCATTGTCGGTGAATTGATATTTATATATGCGGCTGATTATATAAAACAGGGTGAATCTACTCTACATTTCTACTTTGTATTTTCATACATTGTAGTAGCATTAGTTCAAGTAAGTATAACAATAAAAGCCATCAATTGGATGGATAAATTTTTATTTTATTTATAAAGATATTAATTAATGTTTGTTTATTTTTAGATCATGTTACTGCTTTATGTTGCGCATATCATAATTCACGCTATGTGGAGGTTCAAAATAGACCCGGATAATTCGGCAATTCCGTATCTAACAGCTTTAGGTGACTTAAGTGGGACGATATTCTTAGGGGGAGCATTCTGGCTTCTCCAAGAAATTGGACATCCTTACAATGACAGTGAAATGAGTCCTTGAGCAGATTTATTATTTTCATTGTAATTATATTACCAATCAATCAAATTTTAAAGGTTGAATTAAATATTCAGCTAAGTGATGAGACTAATGAATTTTTTAACAAGTTATTTTATTTTTCTAATCGAAATTTTAGAGATAAACTATTACTATTTATAGTAATCTGTAAAATGACTCGGTAATTAGATTATTTAGTTATCGGGTTGTAGTGCCTTAAGGTGAAGAAAGTATTAACGTTGTAAAAAAAAAACAATCGATATATATTATTTATAACTTGCGTTATTGGGAATAATAGTGTGAGTCAATAATATTAGATGACAAAGTAAAATTCACATTTATAAAAAGACATAATACTCATAATATTGTAACATTTTTAGAGTTATATTAAATCTGATATATGATTCAATACGTAATAATCAAATATCTTGTTATATAAATAATTACTTTTTTTCTTATTCAAATAAGTAATTGCACGTTGTATCTAAACTTAAAATCAAATATTTTTATTGTAATTAATTGTCCAATTGTTATGTAATTATTGTGTATACTTATTATGAATATTCAATGTGTATATAAATAAACTATTATTTTACGTGTAATTTATAATTAAATTAAATAAAATTGTATGTGTAAAATAAATTTGTTAATAGTTTTAAATTCAAGTTTTTTATACTTATAAACTTAACGTTTTGTTATCATAATTGTTATAATTATTATTGCAAACTAGCGATAACAACTTAATTCAAAAAATTATGTTTAATTGTTAAATTATTAAAATTATCTCCTTGAAGAATATAATCATTCTATTGTTTTTTTTTTTTTTTTTTTTAATTTAAACAATTGCAATTATCGTCATTTTTATTTTCAAGAAATTTTAAAATTTTGTTTTTTCACATAATCATTTTTTTTTAAGGAAACATTTCTTACCATTAGTCAATAATAATAAAATCTGACAAGTCAACAAAATCTAACTTACCCTGATAGCCATTGCATACTATAAGTTAACGACAAGTTCCCTAATATTAGCACAAGCGAAACGAAGTTCACGTAAACCTGCGGCCGGAATTTGACGTAAAGTTTACGCTAACAGTAGAGCAACAGTTATACTTATAACAGTTGACGTGAAGTTAACGTTAACTTTCTGCAACTTTGCGTTAACTTTGAGCGAACCTTTCGGAAAATTCCGGCAATAGATTTACGCTAACTTGATGTGTAAGTTAAAGTCAAGTTCTGGGAAACTGTTGCAAATGCAGCGGTTGACGCGAAGTTAACATAAAGTTGACGTAAACTATTGAACATCAACCTAGTTGATGGTCAACCTGTGCTAACTGGGTTTACTGGTAAACTTGTTTACAAGGTAGTTCCGGAAATATCCATCAACTTAACTAAAAGAACTTGAATGTCAACTTGGCGATAACTTTACCATAACTTGAAGATATTCGAAGTCAATATGGCTGACCTTGCGAAAAAATCCATTTATCCGAGTCAGTTGGTAATTTACTAGAACTTGTAGGTAAGTTATCAATAAATTTTCCTGTTACGTATTTACCACTAGATGACGTTACATAACAAATTAAGCTATGAATGAAATTTAAATAAATAATAATAATAATTTTGTGGAATTTTAGTGGGAAAAAAATTTTAATTTCTTTTTTAGCGGGAAGCTGAAAAACAATTTAAACAATTAACTTTCGCATGCAATTTGTTTATTTAAACTCTTTATGTACCCGCTTTGCAGGATTTATCAATAATATGCTCTTATATAATAATAGATTTAACACAGACATAAAACAATTTTTTAGCGTTATATTGAGTAATAATAATAATAATAATAATAATAATAATAATAATAATAATAATAATAATAATAATAATAATAATAATAATAATAATAATAATTATAATTATAACTTTAATAATAATTATAATAAAATGTTATAAAACTATACGATCTTCTGCTTATTAATATAATCTGTTATTTTAATATGTACAAAACCTCATTGTTAATACTATTCGAGTAGTCGAGTACTGACTAATGTGAAGATAGAGCAATTACATACCTTCTAAAAAAATTTAAGGCGCGTACTGTTACCACAATTATAATTTTTTTATTTTGAAAATTCGAAAATTAGCGTATTTCCAATGCTTCTTGAAATAACTTATGAACGCATCGAGACAGTTGATTTCTGTAAAATGCAACTGAAAGCTAAGAAGAAAAGCTTTAATTGACATTTTTACATATATTTCGCGGCTAAATATGTCCATCTTAGGGCAATTTCAACGAAATTTTTTTATTGCATTCGTTTTGGCAATTTTTCTTTCGATTTTTAAGCTTTTTATAGTTATTGGATAAAGTTTGCTTCGAATAACTAGCTTTAGGAGTAATCGATAAATTACTTCTAAAAAACAATAGATAAAACTGTTAATTACGATAAAACTGTTGATTTTTCGAAAATTAAAAAAAAATTCATAAGGGAAATTTATTAACAATCAATTTCTATTAGTGAATTATTATATTTATTTTTTGTTATTTACTTATACCCTTCTTGAATGAATAATTAAAAATAGTTTTATATGATGCTCAAAATTTAGCGTTATCAATTATTTAAAAAATTTCTTTAGAAAAATATTGGCTTCGATTTTATTTAAATTTAAGTGAAGCTCCCGTTATAAACATTTAGCCACAATATATAATGAAATTATTCATAATTTCATTACGTTAAATATGAGATTAGAGTGTAATAAGTAACTTATAGTAAAGAATTCACTGTAAAAAAGTTTTTAGTCAAGTTAACAATAACTTCCGATGAGAAAATAATGACATCTTATGGTTAAAATTATGTATACTACGACATTACTGCAACTTGTACATATGATGCGGCACTACCTTTCCGTCAACTTACTGTGTATCTTTCATGCATATTACCGATAAAAGTCTTATAGTTTAGACTTGTCGAAAACTTGGCGATAACTTGTCGATAAGCCGACTAACTACAAGAACTTTAATAGAAAGCCTGGCTATCAGGGTATCAATCATTTTACAGCGTCGCGGATGGTACGACATTCGTCCGAAACGATCCCGGACGGCCAGCCCTGATTGCCATTTATTTACCCTGATAGCAATAAGTTTTATCTACAAGTTATCGTAAAGATATGGTCAACTTTACTTCAACGAATTGTATTGAAACAATTGTCGTTAAGTTACCGAAATTTTCTATTCAAGTTGATCATAAGCTTATAGATAACTTTTTTTTAATTATCGGCACTATCTTATTGTCAACTTGTATATAAGGATGAACATTTGTAGACTTGACGTTAAATTAACGATAACGTGTCGTTATAGCGATAAATTTATAAATTTATTTACAAGAACTTATAGTATGAGGTGGCTATCAGGGAGGAGATAGCGAAGGCAGTTCTAAATTCGAAAAAAATAGTCAAAAGACAGGGAAAGATAGTTTAGAAACTTCGGAACGAATATAGAGAATTTACGAAGACACTGTGGGTAAGCCACGCTCGTATACAGAGTAGGGGAAATTGCTGTGTATGAACAGCAATGAAAATATTATATCGTGACATTGATGCTAGCATTCTCATAACATAATGATTTTACAGATTGAAAATTGAGTTGAATGATTTCTTTTTATAATTAAAACGTTACAAACTACAGAAAAATCTTGAAATACAGGCGAAACTAATTATAAGTTGAATAAAATTCAGAGCAAATTAAATTTTTCATCTAGTATGACTGATTAACATAAAATACAATAACAATAAGACTAATTACTATTGATAACTTCGAATGTATCGTACGAATAGGAAATACTTGAGTCTTTTGCTGTTGCTCAACAGCAATCTTATTTTTGATTATTTAATTGAATAATAAATATATTCCTCTATTGATCAATTTTTCAGTTGAATTTTAATGGTATTATTTATTATTGAACTTATTAAAACTGAAGAGGAACAACAACAAAAAAAATCTTAAAAAAAAAAAATAATCAAATCTTTTGCTTAAAATACGATGTTGAATAACATATTCTAGCGGCATCAAAATCGGAGGCGGATATCTAGGAACCTTTCCTTGTTAATATAATTATATTTACTAAATATTCTAGTTTTCGAATAATTGAATTGAATGAGATTCAAATCACAGCTTTTAAGTATCATAATAATGCTCGGAAAAAAGAAATCATGAACAATCAATAATTCCGTTAGTTTTAAATCTATTTATTCCTCTGTTAAATATATATTAACATTTTTTAATATTTTACAAATATCTGTCAACAGTTAACTAATTTGTATTACTTTATTAACTAATACTAAACTTAAAATTTTTCTAATCAAATATATTTAATATTATACTATTCATAATACTTTTCGTAGTATTTGAATTTTGGATTTATTTTCACTGATACGTGCTCCCTTGTTCTGGAATGCGGTGATACAAACAAATAACCCGTCTTCGCATGATTTAACTAAAAAATTGTTTAATACATGAATATATTTATAATTAAATTAAATAATAAAAAATAAGATTGCTGTTGAGCAACAGCAAAAGACTAAACTATTTTCAATTCGTACGACACAATCGAAATTATCGATCATATAACTTAGTCTTATTGTCATTCACTGATAGAAGGATTTTTTAGCATTTAAGAAGATTTCTTTGTATTTAAGAAATCATTTCTTAAACATCACTTCTTAGCATTTAAAAAATATTTCTAAGTATTTAAGAAATATTTCTTTGTATTTAAGAAATATTTCTTAGTAGTTATATTTCTTAATATTTAAGAAATATTTCTTTGTATTTAAGAAATATTTTTTAAATACTAAGAAATAATTTCTTAAATACAAAGAAATCTTTTTAAATACTAAGAAATTCTTCTATCAGTGTTGTATTTTATGTTAAACAGTCATACTAGATAAAAAATTTAATTTGCTTTGAATTATATTCAACGTATAATTAGTTTCGTCTGTATTTTAAGATTTTTCTGTAGTTTGTAACGTTTTAATTATAAAAAAAAATCATTCAACTTAATTTTCAATCTGTAAAATCATTATGTTATGGGAATGCTAGCAACAATGTCAAGACATAATATTTTCATTGCTGTTCATACACAGCAATTTCCCCTACTCTGTATACGAGCGTGTCTTACCCACAGTATCTCCGTAAATTCTCTTTAATTATTGTTCTGAAGTTTTTAAACTATCTTTCCCTGTCTTTTAATTATTTTTTTCAAATTTAGAACTGCCTTCGCCATCTCCTGGCCGTCCGGATAACTTTTTAGTCAATTATCGACCGCCCGAAATCTGTTTTTTCGGACAAATGTTGTACCATTCGTCGCTAGTGCCGCTAGCACTTACTATAGCTTAGATTGGTACCATTGTCACTAACAAAAGATTTCCCGCGTACTTGTCGGCTGGTTATTGTCAATCACGTTTTGTCAACTGTTAACTATAAACGTATAACCTACAACTCAGTGTTTTCTTATAAAAAAACGGGTAACTAATCATTAATAATTAATAAATTATCAATAAAATATTAATAGGGCAATTGATGTTTGAAATTAATAAATTATTTTCTGTAGAAATAGTGTACTGTACATAATGTGGGGAAATGACTCAACAACTGAAAGCGGAGGTGGTGGCGGCGGTTTCATGGACGAAAGCTACTCCACCGCTGCTCCTCAAGCTGATCGTGGAGAAACTAAACGTAGCAATAATGTTATACCTTTAATGATCTCGGATGTCCAAAAAGCTGGAAGACATGGTAAAACCATTTGGGGAAAAGGTCTCAATGTTATTTGCGTCGTTGGTTTGGTCAAAGAAATTTCGTCACAAACGACTAAGATAGGATACAATATCGAAGATGAAACTGGTAATTTTTTTATTTTTCAAGATAATGATTCGACAAAATGCATTTTATTAATTATTTATCACTGGACATTTTGCTTATCACTGTGCTGATAAATTTTTTACATTGTCACAGGTACAATAATGGCCTTTAAATGGCTTGAAGCAGAAAGTATTCCACCCGAAGGAATAGAAGTAGGAATGTACGTGAAAATTCATGGGACTGTTAGAGAGCAAGGCGGTGACAACTGTCATGTTTTTGTCATGAAAATAAGGCCCGTTAAAAAATATGCTGAGGTGTTTTCTCACCTGTTAGAAGTCATTTCGATTAGTGCCAACTTGAAATATCCTAAAAATAGCTTGCAAGGTAAAGGAGTTGAAGCGCCGACTAGCAACAAAGCTGAAGATGAGGATATGAACGATGATATTTGCCATGGTTTAACTAATGAACAAAAAGTTTTATATAAAATAATTAAGAGTCACGATTCTGAAAACGGTATCGAGCGAAATTATTTAAAAACTCAGGTACCTAAAAACTTGGAGCCTAAAGTTGATGTAATGCTGGACTTCCTTGCGTCTGAAGGACATATTTATACAACTTGCAACGATGATTTTTTCAAAGCTACTTAAAAAATATTTTTATTTGTTTTTCTACTTTCAAAAAGACATTATTCTTGATTTTGTAAAAAGGTCGAGTTTTATAAACGTATTTGGTAATAAGTATATAAAAAGGCTTTCGAGCAAATGTTGAAAGATTTTTTAATTTACATAGCAAGTCAAGTGATATAATTTGTATTAATAAACATCGGTTTACTGAGAAAGGATCAAAGCAGCGATAATAATTCATTCATCGTATCTAAGTCAAACTTATTGTAAAAGTTAAGATTTTTCTCAGCCACCAATTAAACTAATTTTCTTTGTACTTCTTGCAAATAGTTTTATAATACTTCCGAAGAATTGTCGAGGGTAGAGATTCAAAAACTTTTTATGTTATTGGTTAAATTATTTGTAATACACAATCACTTAAAATAAAGCCTAAACTTTGTATATTTCTGTCTTAGAAATATTTATTAACTACATTAATTTTAATTATCTAAAAAAGATGAATATTTTTACGATTTAGTGTAATAAATTATTACTATTAATTAAAATTATTCTTAAGAAAAAAAATGTTCTTATTAGGAGAAAGTTGATACTAACTTTTACTTAAAAAAGTGAATTAATGATACATTTCAATTTAAGTAAGATAATTTTAATTAAGTTATAAATTAAAGAAGAAAACATTCACTTTTTTTCTTAAATTTATAATTAATTTTAATTGATTAATTATCTAAATACATTTTATAATTTATATTAGTATACAGAAAATGATCTAAGTAAAAAATTTCAAACGAATCGATAATCAATCATTGAAATAAATTAATATTTAAGTTAGATTTCATATTTATATAGACATGTCAATAAGGAAATTTCAATTTTGTAAACTAAATGAGCTTAATTACCGGAAATTTCCTAATAATATCACAAAGTACATTTTTAAAGCAGATTTAAAAGTAAATTACAAAATGACCTCTTTAAATGAGTTACATAATTCCATAATCCTTCAATTTACCCACGTTATCATTTACATAAATACTTAAACTAATTAAAAGAAAATCAAACAATAAATTAAATACAATATTATAAACTATTGTAATTTATTACGCTCTAATTTTCAATTAATTTTTCTTCTCCGATTTAATTAAACAAACAAGCAGTTTTATCTCCATTAGTTCAACTATTTTCTCTTTTTTTTCATCATAAGTTTCATTTGCAAAATGATGTCTGAAAAAAAAAAATGTTAACTATTGAATAAAAATAGAATTCTTCGGTCCTTTGAATGTTAAACAACAAACAAGCCGCTGTTATTCAGCAATTGTCATTATTTGTCATGCATATATTCAATGTAACGAGTAAAAACAATTGTAATAGAAACAAGACATTTACTAATATAAGTGACAAAGTGACTACACCATAACTTATTATACGTTCTTATACATAATAATATTTGAAAAGTAAACTAAACAAAAAAAATAAAATCACAGGCGCAGTTTATTGCGCAGTCTCCAACTTCGATTTCAGGTGTCGCATTTCTCGAATTAAATTCATTTCAACGTACATATCAGTCAGTACTCCAAGTACTTTAGTGTAAATTCATAAATACAATATAAGAATTATATTATTTAAATTTAAATAAATATATTTATACACAACATATATTAAATATATATCAAGATCATGATTAACTAATGTTATGTATACATAGATCGTAGGTATTGTAACTATGACACTATGAATTATATTTTAGTGCGCGGTAGATATTTGTGTATATGTTTGGGTAGATGTATATACACACTGATGTTTGACAGATAAATATATAAATGTGTGAGTTAATTTATTTATAAGTATATGTACTCAGCGTACAAGTGCACGATATACATACATATATTTAAACAACGAAATGAAGCAACTTTTAAGCGACTAAGTATCGTGGTGTCGTCAACTGCGTATAGTTTGTTCGACAAATACATATGAGTAAAATAATTATGCTCGCGATAACGTACACAAGAACGTCATCAGTGCACCGTAATACAACTTTAAATATCACTGGAATAGGTAATTTACTTTTATTAATTAAATTGTACTCATTTTTTAAATTAATTATGAATTGTCATGTGCTTATGTATTTTGTTTATGTGTAGTATGTATCCTGTGTATAAAGTTAATACAGTGCTATGTACTCCATAAAAGTTGGACTTTTAAATTAATCATATGTAATAAAAGTTGTTGCTGTCTAATGTTTTGATCTTTGACACTTTATTGTCAAGTGCCGCGCCTATTTGTCACCTTACATTTTTATTATTATTTATTTAAAATCTTAAATAAGAAATATAAATATGAGTTGGGTAAAGAACAATGAACAAGTTTTGTTAAATAACCTATAATTTTATGACAACGTATAATAATAATTTTAATTATATTTGTTTATCAATTAAGTAAGATTTTCTTCTTAAAAATTCTTTATTATTATTTTTCTTTATATTATAATGAAAGTGTAACTTTATTTTAGTAATTGTAAGGTCAAATTTATTTGTGTGATAATTATTTATTGTTAACTTGGTAATTGATTTATAGTTAATTTGACAGTTTGATTGTTATTATATTATAAAACAAAAGTTTTATTTCATTATTGACCTGGAAGTTTAATATGTATTGATTGGTCACTTTTATCGGACAGATTGGTGTAGAAAGTTTTTATGAGTATGTTAATTAGTTAAATAATTATAATATTAATGTTAATTTATTTTCTAGGATGCAGCGAGGTCAGTTGAAGGACCTCTCGTCCTGGATGGCTCGACTGTTACCGGAGCCGTTTGACAAGACAGACACATTAAAGATGTTCAGTTCTAAATCATCAACATCCACTAGCACATTTTACACTGAATTGGAAGACGAGGAAGAAGCTACCGACAACAATGAAGATAGTTTAAAGGCGCAAGAACAAGTACAACAATTAAATAAGAGTAATCACAATAACTTGAGGGATTCACAATCATTGGAGCGACAAAGTGCAACAAGTGATGATGGAAATTCGCAAGATTCTGACTCAGTTATGGGTTCAGATGAGCACCAGCAGCAACAGCAGTTGCAACATAAACAATCATTTACCAGTCATTCATTTCCGCGAATTAGTTTTAGTGGGTTTCCAAGGTTTCAATCGTTTATTATGTCTACTTCAGGCTCAGAATCTACAGACAGTATTACTACCCAAGAAACATCTTCTATCGTTCAAATGACCCACAGTGTTTTGGAGTACAGGTCTAGCAGGTATTTTTATTGATTACTTCATTAGGAAAATAATATTCTTTTAGATCTTTAAGGGGGAACACCACTGTGACGATCGAAAAAAAGAGGTGATTTTCGGGAAGTTTTTTGACAGGAAAAATAAAGGAATTTGAGAATCGGGTTTTTTTTTTATTTTATTAAGGGTACATTAAAGATTATTACCCTAAATTTTCATTAAAAAATATTTAATTATTACAAAGTTATTAACAATCTCGCCGAGCACTAGAGAAAATTCCCCTCCTCCACAGTCGGTTCGATAACTTAAAAACAGATCATCTGAAAATAAAAACCTGAATTGCTTTTTAATCAGTAAGGATGTAGTTATCGTCGCACGTACGGAATTTGAAAAATTTTTATTTTAAAGATTTTTTTAGCCGAGTTAAAACAAAAAAAAAACAGTAAGAATAGTGAGAAAATTTTCAATCAGTCGCCATTTTTTTTTAAATTAAAATTTTCAAAATTCCGTACGTGCGACGATAACTACATCCTTACTGATTGAAAAGCAATTTGGGTTTTTATTTTTAGATGATCCGTTTTTGAGTTATCGAACCGACCATGGAGGGGGAAATTTTTTCTAGTGCTCTACGAGATTGTTAATAACTTTGTAATAATTAAATATTTTTTACTAAAAATTTAGGGTAATAATCTTTAATGTACTCTTAATAAAATTAAAAAAATCATCCGATCCCCAAATTCCTTTATTTTCCTTGTCAAAAAAATTCCCGAAAATCACCTCTTTTTTTCGATCGTCACAGTCGTGTTTCCCCTTAATAATTAATAAATTATTTATATTTCCTACTGTTTTTTTTTTTTTTTTATGAAGGTTAATGATTGATAATTCTCTGATTTATATTTACTATAGACTATAAACTAGTATTATTTATTATCTATGAATTGCATCATTCTCGGCATAATTTTTTTTTTTTACAACTCTAAACCAATGTCAATAAATGTGGTTTCTATGAAAGGCTTTGAATCGAGTACTCAGTGATAAAAAAATCGATAGCAGATTATAGTATCAGATATAAATTGAATAAAGTGTCTTTTTCATTAAACGCTTGAATCAATAATTTATTTTCAGCTTTGAATATTTTTTTTTTTTTAATCAAACAACATAAATTAAATAAAGTTTAAAGAAATATTTAAAAATATTAATCATAAAAAATATTTTTTTTATTTTCTGATCTTATGAATGCTCTTATAGTTATATTAATAACTAATCACTAGATTGCACAAGCCACAAGCTTATTTTATTACAAAAACTTTAAATTAACTACAGCACATGTGGAGATTATTATACTAGTATATGTTTATAAATAACATATAATAATAAAAATAAAAATAATAATTTGTTTTGTTTTGTTTATTTTTGTCAGGTATGTGACAACAAAGAGAAGTTCAAATCAGTATACAATTGACTCATATCCAGTAAGTGAATCAGAAAGTGAAGAAGAGTCTGAAACACGTTCATCTGAAACAGAGTTTACAATAGCTACAGACGAACCCGAAGAAAATAATATACCGTCCGAAAAAATAATAACTACTTCTAAAGATACAAATGACGTAAAACGTAAACGAGCTAAAAAAGTAGCCGATGAATTATTAGCTACAGAAAAAACATATGTTAATATATTACATTTAATAGATCAAGTATTTCAATTTAGAGTCGATCAAGAGAATCGCGCTCATCCAATGTTTCCTCCTGATACTGTACAACAAATATTTTCAAATATCAAATCTATTTATAAATTTCATAATGATTTTTTATTGCCACAATTAGAAGATAGAATGAAAATATGGGACGAAGACTCGCGCATCGGTGATATTATGAAAAATTTTGCACCATTTTTAAAAATGTACACTGAGTATGTTAAGAATTTTGACCACGCCATGAATTTAATTCATACGTTACAACAAAAAGTACCGAGATTCGCTGCTATTGTTAACGAAATACAAAAGCTTGATGTCTGTGCCAAACTATCACTCACCCACCATATGCTTTGTCCAATACAAAGGCTACCTAGGTATGAATTATTGTTGAAGGATTATTTAAAAAATCTCACCGAGGATAATCCCGATTTTTCAGATACAAAAAGTAAGTCTTTTATTTTATTATAAACTTATTTAATTTTATTAACAGATAATTAATTTATTTTTTTTTCTTGTAGAGGCACTAGAACTAGTTTCAACAGCAGCGAATCATAGTAATGAAGAAATGAAAAAAATAGCTAAATTTAAAAAATTATTAGAAATACAAGAAAATATATATGATCCCTTGGATCTAGTCAGTGCAACAAGAGAATTAATTAAGGAAGGTCGTATTGTTAAAATTTCAGCGAGAAGTGGAGATCATCAGGATAGACACTTATTTCTAGTAAGTAAATAATTTTTTTTTTTTTTTAACAAAAGTTTTAAAATTACATTTCATTATTCAATTAAGTTTAAATATAAATTAATTTTTTTTATTGACTCAGTTGTTCATGTAATGACTTGTAATTTTTATTTATAAAATGTATTTATTTAACATAATTAAATCTTAATATTTTTTTATTAAAAGAATAATTTTATTTACAGTTTAGTGATATATTACTTCTGTGTTCTATAAGACTGATACCTGGACCCTTGTATCGACTGAGAGCAAAATTTTTGATAGAAAATTTAGACGTTATTGAAGGCGACAACTTAGAAACAGCTAATACATTTTACCTAAGAGATTCCAATAAGAGTGTTGAATTATATACACATTCAGCGGGTGAAAAAGCAGCTTGGCTTGACGCTTTATTCCAAACAATGCAAGAAATAATGAGGCGAAAAGCCAGTCTAAAAATAGGCAACGAAAAAACTTCTCTTGTTAAAGCTGATGACGTGACAAGATGTATGGTTTGTGAAGCTATTTTTTCAGTTATGAAAAGAAAACATAATTGTCGGGCTTGTGGTATAGTACGTATCTATTGAATCTCTAGTTTATTTTCTTTACATCAATAATCAATAGAAGTAATTGGAATCACTAGAATTTTTTGAATTACAGGTAGTATGTAGTAAATGTTCAAATCAAAAATTGTTATTCGAAGATAATAAAAATATGCGAGTATGTAGACTATGTCACGCTGCACTTACTCAGCCGTTGAGTAAATCTCCATCGTCACCCCCAGGACCAGTACCAAGTCTTCTTCATGTGTCAGCCAATGCTCCATGTGTTTTATCTGGTTATTTATTATTAAAAACACAAGCCAGCAAGCCCTGGACGCGGAGATGGTTTGCATTGCACCCAGACTTTGTTCTTTATACATTTAAATCCGATTCTGAAAGTCTCGCGTTAACTGCGACGCCAATGCCTGGTTATACATTAACAGAGGGTAATGAATTACCAGACTATGACCCGCTTAGTCAACGGGATAGAAAAGGATCCTTTAAAATTTATCATTCCAGAAAATGTTATTATCTTCAAGCTTCAAGTTTTGAAGATAAAGAAAGGTAATTTTATTTTTAAATTATTTATTTGATCGTACTGTTATTAATGAGAGTACTATTTTTATAAATAAATAGGTGGACGCATGCCTTAAGTTTAGCAACCAAGGCAGAGTTACCTCATCCAGTGACTGAAGAAGACAAAGAAACCGAACAAAGTCAATAATTAGCTAATTTAATTATTAATTTGAATTAAAAAAAAAAGAAAATTAAGTGATAGTTAATAATTTATCACGCACAACGTTTTGTACCTTTTTCATATTTAACTAATGAAAAAAAAATTTTTTCTAGTGAATTTTTTAAATGATGAATTATAAAGAAAAACTAAAAGAGAAATGCGTAAATAGGATAATTAATTTCTTAGAACATAATCAGCATTAGCAAGTATTAGTGTATTTAATAAGCAATGTTAATAGTACGTATTTAAATTATGTTGTAATTTGTAAATCATAATAAAATTTGTTGTATTGATACATTATCAATTATTATATCAAGTCAATTAATTGACTTTCGCAACTGAAGCGCTTGTTATTTTGTAATATTGTGTTATAGTATATTCAAAAATATATATTTAAGTGTTTAAATATGTATTAGGCATAAAATGCCGCCATTGTGTATTTGCACAAAAAAAAATAAAAATATGAAATTATGTCAATTTTTATTTTTATCACTTTTTATAAACATGTATACACGTTTAAATTAAACACTACTTTAATTGAAATTATGGAGGGTGGAAGCATTAAAATAATCTTATGTATTGATACATTTTATGCTGGTCTTCCCTCGACTTATAATAATAGATCGGTCTGACAAATAATAATAGATCTGTTAAATTCTCATTAGTATCTAAAAAATTAATAAAGTAGTTTTATGACAAAATATTTGAAATTTTTAAAAAATTCTACAAAATACTGAAGTTAAGAGACATCTGATAATTTTTAAAATTTCTTCGAATAATAAATTATTGCAATAAAAATTTAATCGGTTGAAGCTTTAAAAAAAAAATAAATTCAAGTTTTTCAAAATAATTTTCTAGAATTAGTTAATTTTTAAAGAAAAAAAAATTTTTCAACTGTGCTAATTTCAGTGTCATAATTATACGAAGTTGAAATATTTGTTAATAATGATTTCTCAAAATCATAAAAATATAAATTTTAATTTTTTAGGCCCATGTAAATTACAAGTAACAACTTTATTAAAAATAATAATAATTTTTATTGTCGAAAAATTAAATTTCTCCAAATTTTATAACTTGACAACTGATTTATATTTACAACTTCAAAAAATTCGTCTATCGATTATTTATTTCGATTGTAAGGTAAAAGCCCCAATATATGATCATGTACCAATATATGATCACTCCATGTATTTGTATACCTATATTTGTGAATATAGATATACAAATACATGGAGTGATCATATACTGGTACGTGATCATCTATTGGGGCTTTTACCTTAAATAAAATTTCATGAACACAAGACTTAAAAGAAAAGATAAGTAAAATTTCTTCATTATCCAACCCAGTCTTGATGCATTTTTCTCCCAAGTTGAACTCAAGTAGACAATTTTGAATTTTATGACAATGAAATTAGTAGACACTTGACAATTTTTTTTTTTTTTTTTAATAAACTAGGTCAAGAAAATTATTTTTAAACAATTGAATTTATAATTTTGCACGACTCATGATGCAAAGCAGAGAGTAGTTTACGATCAAAAAATTTGTTTTGCCTCGGTTTTGCAACTATTTATTTAATTACACGATTGGTAATCCACGTAGTCTAATTAATTAGCGCATCACTTGACAGATAATTTAATGGAGTTTAATTCTGTCACTGGTGGAAGTCAATTTAAAATAATAGAACCAGAAAAAAATATCAAAATAGTTAAAAGAAAATTCCTGTCAATCAGTACATTTTCCGTTTGAAACGCGAAAACTTGCGTAAAAATTCACGAATTCAATCAGTTTTGTTTTTATTAGTTTGAGATCCAATTTCCGGAGATTGGTATTGCAAATAGTCATCTTACTTAGTGTTGTTTAATCGTTATTAATGAAAAACTAAAGTAATAGAAAAAATACACATGAGTGTTTGTATATATCTATATATACCCGTATCAGTAAATGTTCTACTGTCGTACATGCCCAAGCGGTACAAACATTTTTTTGGTAATTCTTCTAACCCGTTATTACCTATTCGGTCATTTTTATGCTAGTATAAATCTAATTTCAAGTGGATGGAAATTTCCATCTTCACTAACGATTTGAGACAATTCGTCTTCGGATAGTTAGGTCGATGGGTAACCATCGAACTTGAACACTAGTTAGCTCGTGAATGCTAGTATCTGTTCGACTATATGTTAAGTATTAACGATGGAAAGCTACTGAGAATAAAGGGCAACTTTTTGAAAAAAATCCATGAAAAATTAACCAAGCCAGGAATCGAACCTGGATGGAGTTTAAAGGGAGGAGGTAGCATAGTATTGACAACTACTGAGAGTTAAGTGTATATTGAGAGAAAGTAAGTGGAGAATGACCCGGTAGCTTAACTGGTAAAAGCATCCTGACATGTAATCGGGGAGATCCAGGTTCGATTCCTGGCTTGGTTAATTTTTCATGGATTTCTTTCAAAAAGTTGCCCTTTATTCTCAGTAGCTTTCCATCGTTAATACTTAACATATAGTCGAACAGATACTAGCATTCACCAGCTAACTAGTGTTCAAGTTCGATGGTTACTCATCGACCTAACTATCCGAAGACGAATTGTCTCAAATCGTTAGTGAAGATGGAAATTTCCATCCACTTGAAATTAGATTTATACTAGCATAAAAATGACCGAATAGGTGATAACGGGTTAGAAGAATTATAATAAATCACGGTTGATAAAATTAATAAAAAGTTTTTTGGTAATATTTTGTTGAATTTAAGTTGACAATTATTAATTTTTGACTTCTTGTTAAATAAAATTTACCAAAAAGTCAACAGTTTTGTATGTTATGCTTGGGTGATAGCTGATGCTGTACACACTCAGTGCGCATAATCAGTTTAAAATGTCCCTAGCGGTTTCACCGCCACGGTTATAATATGGTCAATTCACGGTCAAACATTAGTCAAACATTAGTCTATATGAAGTGATTTGACGGTTTACATTAGGTGTCATTGTGAACAATTTTGACCGAGAAATAAAGTAAATGAAGTAAATCCGAGAAATACCTTTTTCTGCGGGTGAACTTACGGTGATCTGACCGACATTTGACCATCAATTCACAATTCACCCGCATATAACTGACAAACAACTAGCTCATTACGGTCGATTCACCGTGTCATCGTAGGAATCCGATGAAAGAAAATAGGTGCATTCACTCAGAATAATCGATATTAAGCTCGTATAATGTTTGCGTATACGATAAATTAAAAAAAAAAAAATTCAATGTAAAATCACTTCGCCCAGACCGGGGATCGAACTCGGATCATTTGATTGACAGTCAAGGGATTTTCCTGTAATGCTATCCCAGACGTGCGTTAAAGGTGCATTTTAATCACCATGTATTTTACGGATACTTAATTTAGTTTTGATAATTATTTCTATTCCATGAATTTTAAATAATAAATCATTCTGTGAATTTATCACCCAAAATAAATGCATTAAATTTTATTAATAAAAAAAAAATTTTCTTTTAATTTCATGAGGTTATGTTGAATTTAAAATTTCATAAAAAAAAATCCTGAAATTTCACAAAAATTTATAAAAGGTGTTTTTTTTTATAATATCAAAAATTATAGTGACTGAATCCTTTTTCAAATTATTTTTATTAACTATTTATTTATATTTTATTAGCCTCATATATTATTTTATGAAATTTTTTTACATTTACCCTGATAGCCACAGTTTCAGACCAACCAAGTTGGTGTCAGATAGTTGCCACCAACTTAGCGACAACTTGCGGTCAACTTCCGAATTTGTAACTGTTGGCGCCAAGTTGGCTACAAGTTTCTGAGAAAAAAGAGACCAATCTACTGCCACAATATGTCGCCAAATTTCTTGAGAAACTTATCGTCAACTTGGTGTGAAAAAGTTTCAGAGCAACTTTTGCCGACAACTTGGTGACAACTTGGTGAACAAGTTGACACCAACCGAGTTACTTTCCAAGAGTTGCCGCCAAGTTGGTGACAAGTTGCGGCAATAGACAGAAAGTTGCGGCCAACTTGGCTATCAGGGTACAAATAAAACTTCACCCAGCAATTTTTCAATGGATCGCTGGTATAAAATTTCTTCTTTACCGTTACTATCTTCTTTACCGCCATTTGACCTGAAATTCGCTCGCAGACTACCGTGGATTTACCACCGAAATACTCTTTATCCACCGAATTTTTACTGGTCATTTACTAGTCATTCCCCGTTGTATTTATGTCTGAAAACAATCAAGGGGTCGGAAAATCATAGTTATTGAGTGGGAAAAAAATGGAGAAAATCTTGTGAATGTTCATTGTATGAACCATGCAATAACCGTCAGAACATTTCACAACTTCACTTATTTTTCACCGTCGAACGACGGTTGTTCGACCACAAATAGACTTTCTTTCATCGGTAAAGTGAATTCACGGTGAATTCACCTTCGTTTGACCGTAGTTTGGCCGTCACCAGGAATCCGCTAGGGGTCGTTCGATTTAAAAAAAAAAAAAAACATCCGACGCAGTTTTTACAGCACAAAAAGAAAACGTACAGGTTTACATTAATTGGTTAAGAAATTTGGAAGATATCTTAACCCTTCATTACCCACGTTATTCGGCTCACCTTCTTTACTCTCGCCATGAGAAAAAATCTCACATTTAAATAACATACGATCTAAACAAATATGTCGGCGGAGCGCTTACCGAAAAGAGCCGATCTACGCCGTAGGAAGCCGAACAGCTCGATTTTTAACAACCTTTAATTTATTGATAATGAAAATAAGTAATTTTTTGATAAACAGTTAAAAAGAATAAAAAATTTTCGGAAGGTAAAAAAAATTTCAAGTGGTCTTTCCATTTGAATTTAAAAAAATAATTAAGATTGAAACCGAGCGTAAGTAAAATTCTTATAACCTGGGTACTGAAGGGTTAAAAAAATACCAAAAAACAAAATTTTGTGAACTTTTAGACATCTATAACTTTTGAATGCGACGTTCGATTTTCATTTTCAAAAATACATTCGACGCAGTTTTTCTAGCACAAAAAATGTATACTTGGGTTTATTATGATTTTTCTGCGCGATTTAAAGTTATTTAAAAAAAAAACATAAAAATTCAAATTTTTTTTTAAATTTCTTCGAAATGGCTCTATGGATTAACTCTAAAATCTAATCAGATCTAAGTTCTGATAAACCTTTTCGAATGACGTGTCGTAGAATTCAATCAGTTGATTCGTTTTTGAGAAACCGTACGACAAAAATTTATTTACACAAACACACACACACACACACACACACACACACACACACACACACACACACCATCGTAAAAATAGTCAGAGAAGCTTCCTAGGACCTCAAAACGTGGAGATCTGATGAGAACTCGGTTTTCGAAAACTCGGGTGAAACCAATAACTTCCCGATTTTTTTGAAAATCATTGATTGTAATAGCGGCAAGATAAACATTTTTTTTGAGAAATATGGGTATTTTTCTGGCAATAAATAAATTTATTAGAAATTTTCAACAATTTTATTCCTCAGCTAAAAAAATCAAAACTTCTTTCACAGTAACTTTCTTATTGCAAAAAATTTTTCTAGATTTGTAATAATTATGTAAAGTAATAATAACATTATTATGTTATCGGAAAGTCGGAATCAATTTCTGAAACAAAAATACATCAATTAAAAGTTAAAATTTAAAAAAAATGATATTGTTTTTAGGTATGGTGTATTTGATTAACTTTTGTACTGATTTACATTGTTATAAAAATATCTTCTGAAAATTTCTTGAAAAATTTAATTCATTTGGGCTAATAGAAATTTAAAAATAAAATTTTTAAACATGTTTTTTTTTTTTAGGAAAAAAGCTAGTCAAAATATCACTTTAGAAATGTGTCTAAAATTCTATTGTCTTACCGGTAGTGACGACGGCAGCCAAGTAGTAGGCAACAGCCACAACAATCAAGCACAGAAATTTCATGGTGAAATTTTTTTATTCGGCTATTAAAAAATAAAAAAATTAAATGCTCACGATAGTAAATTTGAGATTTATTTAATTTTTATTAAAACTGATGAAAATACAAAGTTACTTTTGTAAAAAATAATGTAATACTTGACGTTGGTGCGTAGAGTAAAAGAGTAGTAATATCTTGATATTCCAGTCAGCTCTTTTATACTTGTCCATATAATTGGAAAAACATCAAATTTACTGCAGTAAGGTTACTTAATTTTTTAATTTTGTCAATTTTCTTGTTATTGAATTTTACAATGTTGGATGTTTAAGTAAGATAGTATTATTTTTGTTTGATATCAAAGTAAAGTCTAAAGTTAACGTTTTTACAACTGCGAAAATTGTCTGGGGCGCAAGCATGTTTTGCATGAATTCTTTGGGAAAATATTGCGTTCAAAGTTCACATTACAGCTTTTAATGATATCACTAATCACAATATTGTAAAACTATACATTTATGTTATTGAATTTTTATTTCGAATAAAATAACAAAATTTGAATTGAAACAATTGAAACAATTGAATTGTTTAGAATGTCTGTTTAAATGATACTATTTCATTGGGTTGATTCCTTTAGATTTTTAAAATAAAAAGTATGTCGTTACCAAACAAAATTTTCGCCAGTTTGTTTCACCTTCTATACATTCATTAATATAATTCAAATTAAGAAGAGCTTACACTTTTTTATCTCTCGTTCTTTATTGGACAAACAGAAGTATCTCTGTCACACTTGTAGAACAAATGGAATCTTAAAACGCATTTTATGCATAAACTAGGGATTCAAATTGCACTCTTATTCTTAACCAATCTCATTCTAAACCAAAAAGGAAGTAACATCCATTTTTTCGATTAGTATCGAGAGTTTTGATATTAATCTAACTTCGCTCCCATCATCAATTTTAGATTATAGGATAAATGAAAATCCTGAAAAAAGTGTTTAGTTCTTCGATAGATAATTTGATTATCTATCGAAGAGCGAAGCGTTTTTTTTTGAAATTTTATCTTATTCATAAGCAAAACACGTTTCAAAATTAACTATCAACTGCTCTTCACACTAAATTGTTGTTTGAGTTAAAACTTATTTTTCTAAATCCAGGCAATAATCGTCAGTCGCATACGTTAAGAAGTTTATATTTTCACGAAGGAAGAAAGCTTTCATACATTTTCATCGAGGAAATTATTAGAATTTTAAAAAATTACTAAATTGAATAAATGCTTCACTTATATTTTTATTCAATTTTAATTGAAGATCGATCAGACATTTGGATTCGTACATCAATCTATTATACAGTGAATTATTTTTTACTTTGATCTTACTGGGTTGATTGCTTTGAGTCACCGACACAATAATTGTGATGATCTATAAAAAGGAAACTTGGTTTAGTATCAACATTTTGTATTAATGTTAAATATTTTTGAAATTATAGAGACACTCACCAGGAGAAGCTTCACGTTTTTAACTTCCCGCTAAGAAAATTGAAAATTTTCAAAAATCGGGAAGTTATTGGTTTAACCCCGTTTTGCAAAAATCGAGTTTTCATCAGATCTCGACGTTTTAAGGTCACAGGAAGCTTCCCTGACTACCTCGGAGAAGTTCCGGAGTAGTTTCTGAAAGATTTTAAGAATTTTTATAGACAAAAGTGTATAAGTAAATTTTTCTGATGCTGTTTCTAGAGAGTTCCAGAATTATTCCGCAAATGTTCCGCGGAAGTTTTTAGAGATTATACATGAATTTTAAGCTAAAAAAAGCATGAGAACGCATTCTGTTCTCGTTCCGAAAATATTCCGGAAGAGTTCCTGAATGTTCTTACAGCCAGCTCAACTATCCGAAAATTCTAAAGTCTCGTAACAGCCGCTTGTTTTGTTCCACTCATTTTAGAGAGTTCCGGAAACATTCCGGAGAACGTTCCGGATCGTCTCATAATCGGAACTTTCTTTAGAAATGTTTTCGGAATGATTCCGGAACTGTTTTTTTTTTTTTTTTTTTTACACGGGATTGAAGCTAGGCAGATTTCTTCACTTATGATACCTGCAATTACTTTTTATCTGAAACTTTCAATGCTCATGACAAATTTTATTCGTCGTGTCAATGATTGTTCATTTTTGTAAGAAAGCCACGAGAATGTTATAATGATTGCACATTTAAAGTTACAATGAATATTAGCTACAATAATCACATGGATAAAAGGAACATTTCAATTCAATGGAGTTTCTGGAATCTGTACAAGTCAAAACAATACTCTAATTAAATTTCAAGACTAGATCTAAAAATAAAATTTTTTTTATTTTAGAAAATTTGACAATTTTTTTTTCAATTAAATAAAAAAAAATCGGCCCTGCTCGGGATGAGCAGGAATAGTTGTCAAATTGATTGGTTTTTTTTGAGAAAAAAAAATAAAAAAAAAAGTCAACTTTGAAAAAATAACGATTTTGCTCGAAAAAATCGATTATTTTATAGAATTGATCATATCATTAGGCTGGCAATAGCCTAGTCGGCTCGGTGCCCGCTTTTCGAAAGAGTGGGACTCGGGTTCGATCCCGGCACGCACCACTATTTTTCAGTGATTATAGTTAAAAATATGTGCGTTACGTTGCCAACCTCTGAAAGTGGCAGAGATAGCCGGGCGGCACACGCCTGACTTTGGTGATCACCTATTTAAGCTACAACTTGAATGGGTGACCACTCTAGTCGGCGTTGGTTAGCACGAGGGATCTCTGCACACTAGGAGAGGGGCCTCTAATGCTTCAGTGGTCGATAAAGAAGAATTTCTTATCAATCACCCCAGACAGCCACACTTACTGAACAAAAATTTACTTAGTACAATATTACCGCCAAGGTGATGGTAAATTACTGGTAAGTTCGACGATTGTAGCACTTGGCGACAACTAGCGATGAATTCGAACAGTAAATTACTATAAATTTACTGCCGGAAATAAAAAGCAATTTACTGGTAAACTGTTGACAGTAAAAAATGACTGGAAAATCGGAGACAAAATACTCTTCGATTTCCGATTTTTTTACCTTTAATTCTTACTCAATAATTTTTTGTCGGATATTTACAGTTAAAAAATGAATCAGCAGTTTCAGGTTATAGTTTATTTATTTGTATATTCTTAGTATTATTTTTCTTTGTATATTCTTAGTATTATTTATTTTTTTAATATGATTATTCTATTGATATATAAAATAATCAATTATATGATGTAGAAATCAACTTTAAAATCACCAATGGAAAATCATTTAACAAAAAATCTTTTATATTGTGCAGCAGAACATGACAAGACCATTTCAAATTAGTTCGGATGCTATGAATGCTTTAGAAAGTTCATTTGATGTTACTCCTCAAGCTCAAAACCCTTTGCCGCCTTCAGGAAAATTAAAAACTCTGAAACCAATTATAGTCAAAACACAATCTAATGCCAATCACAATCCATTGCTAATCAAATGTAATAAGATATTAGAAGAGGTTCTTGCCAAAATTAATTCGATGGATCAGGGAATGCAGTAAGTTATCTTATACATTATTACCATTCAATTTTTGTACTCATTATCACAATTGTATTTGTTAAATAATTAATGTTTTATTTTTTCAGGAGAATTGAAGCTAAACTAGAATTACACGATACATTGTTAAAGTAAGTTATATATTAATATAGTTCACTGACGTTCCATAAATTTCATTTCACGCATATATAACGCGAATGCTACAAAATGAATTAGATTTTAGTGGATTTTAATGGAAGCATGCAAAGTTGCAACTTTCAACGCTTTTTTACCTTTAAATTACCACAATTATTGTCGTAAAGACATACACCATTTAAAAGTATCGTTTTTGAGAACATAGAAGCTCATAATAATTTATAAAATTCTCTTTTTAGCCGAAAAACGTTTTGATAAATAATTTATGACAACAATACTCTCGGTGTTGGCTGACAAAATGAAATATTCCTTTGAAAAAAATGACGATACATTTGTTAAATTTACATACATCCTTTTGGTTCAAAGTCTATCGGTTTTAAGAACACAATAATACTAATGAAATTGGAAATAGAGTAATTATATATTTTTACAGGAAAATTATATATTAAATTTTCGTGGATCAGCAACTTATCGCGAAAATGTACGATACGTACTAAAAGATAACCTTCTTTTCACTGAAGAGCTCCTCACTAAAATTAATTATTCATTTAATAGTGAGACTAAAAAGATTACGTTCTTGGGGAAGAGGCTTGACCACGAGTTATGTCGTAGGTTTTTCAATATTTTTTGACAAAAAAATAATAAAATTATTATTCATGCATAGTTCTAACTATCTTACCTTCAACAAATATTTGACTTTTTATTCTATTAATATTATAATTATTTACTTTTCAGATATCTTCAAATTAATGTTTCCTGAAGCGACAATAAAGGATTATGCCAACGCTATGTCAGCAGCATTAAAAGCGGCGGCAAATCGAGTAAATGCTCGCAAAAAGTCACTGGAGGACGGATCGAAAGAAACTCCTGGCCAAATTAAATGAAAAAAAAAAAATTTCAGCTGATTTTTACGAGCGTGCTTACGAACGTCGTCCTGAAAATACTAACGAGACTCAGGGCAACGAAAACACTCCACCCGAAGAACGTGATATGAGCGATTCATAGGCTGACATCACTCGACTATTTAATTGTGATTAATGTTACCAAAAACAAAAAAAAACCCTATGAATATGATTATTATTAAAGGAGTATTCTACTGTAGAATTTTGAAAAAATCGAAAATTTTTTTTTTCATATTTTCAAAGTTTAGATATTCAAAAATATGTCATTAAAAGGATTTTTCAAAATTCCTATTATTTCATGAGTTATAGCCGTTTTAGTGACGTGGCATCGGTTCCGGTCCGACCGCTACAAGTTAACAAAAGACGATAGGCGTTCCCGAGTCCCAAGCATAATGCCAAATATATCCGATATATCGGAGATGGTGACTCAAAAACTTTCAAGGGCATTTTTGATATTAACCCCTACAATGATAACCCGGTAGTAGAAAAAAAGGAGTGTGTTGGGCATGTTCAAAAACGCATGGGTTCACGGTTACGTAAAGCAAAAAAAGATAATAAAGGTATTGGTGGCAAAGGCGCTGGTAAACTCACTGATAAGCTTATCAATGAATTGTCTTTATATTATGGTTTGGCAATTCGTCGAAATCCAGATTCTGTTGAAGACATGAAGAGAGATGTGTGGGCAACCTACTTTCATAAAATTTCAACTAACGAAAATCCTCAGCACATGAATTGTTCATCTAGTTGGTGCAAGTATCAGAAGGCAATAGAGGACGGCACTATTGACGAATTTGAGCACAATCCTCCTCTAAATGACAAAGTTTTAGAAGTAATAAAACCAATTTATGAAAGTTTATCAGCTGATTCTTTATTGGAACGATGTTTGGGTTCTGAAACCCAAAATAATAACGAATCTTTGAATTCGTTAATTTGGACTTTTGCTCCGAAGCACATTCACGCTGGACCGAAGACAATTGAAATTGCCACTTTCTTCGCAGTTAGTATTTTTAATGAAGGTTTTATACCTATATTAAAAATCTTAGATGTTATGGGAATCACGATTGGCCCAGAAGCTAATGCTTTTGCAGCGAGACGGGACAAAGCGCGTATCGAGCGTCGGAACTCTGGACTTCAGAGGCGTCAAAGGAGGGTAGAACTGCACGTCTTCACAAGAGAACATCGGAGAATGAGCATTTTGAAGTAGAGGAAGGATTCTTATATGGAGCAGGAATTGCCGATTAAAAATATTTAAGTATTCTGTACCATTCTACAAGTAAAATTGTCGAAAACTTGTCTCAAAACTTTGAACGCGTTTTTCTCGGAACTACTTTTTTCGAGCTGGCGGTAAGGATATCTCGAGTTCTAATGAACTGATTTACTTCAAATTTGAAGAGGATGTTCTCTATACGTCGCTTCATCTCGTGAACCCTGCCCAAAACTATAACTTCTCATTTAGTATTTTAAAAAAATTCGGAATTGTTAAAAAAATATGAAAAAAAAAAATTTTTTTTTTAAACTACCGCCATTTAAAAAAAAATTTTTTTTTAACTTATCCAAAGGTTATACGATAGCGGCATCTATAATAATTAAGAATCCGTCTGTTTTTTATGTTTCAGATTACCAGGAGGGTTGGAATAATGCACCCAAGAACACCCTCTTTTTTTTGACCCCCCACTTTGACTGCTCATAACTTTGTCAATTTTAATTTTTTTTTTTTAATAATTTTTTTATGTAATAATAAAACATCAATAAACAAATGATAAAAAAATTGATTATAAAAATATTTTTTGTTTCCTTCTTACAGCGCTTCTAAAACCGGGCGAAATTCATGCCTCTACAGTAGAATACTCCCTTAATAGCATAACAAAAAAATAAAGTTTATTTGTATTTTATTAAAATAATATCTAAAATTTTTTTAATTTAATGAATTTTCCGCCATTTAGCAGCTAAAATTTTGAGTCTTGCTGATGAAAAGTAAGAATATTTTTCTATCAATGAGCGGCAAGTTACCATATCTATCGGTAAAAATGAGTTATATTATATATTTAATAACCAAAAATTTACTATCAATTCACTAACAAATCGTCGGCAAACTTTACTAACAATTTTTACGGTCTATTTAACGCCACCTTCCGGCAGTTCATTGATAGTAAGTTGCTGTTCTAAAAGCCGGAGATTTACGGTTGCAATGGCTATCTGGGTACTGTAGACTTAGCCCAGCTCTGACTGTACTATCATGGGTTTTCTCTGTGGTTTTCCCATGTGACTGTTCCAACAGCCTGAGAGGTGAGGTTCAGGGCAAATGCGCTACAGAAAGCACAAGTCGGTCCACAGCCGCAATATAAAGCAGAGGAAGTGTTGGGTGCACGGAAAAAAAGACTGTCAAAATTACAGAAAAAACTGTCAAATTTACAGATTTACCGCTGTCAACCCAAAAATGTCAATTTTACAAAGTTAAAAATGTTATTTTCACATTGTGAAAACTGTCAATCTAAAAATGTTAATTTTACAGTTTTTCAATGTAATAATGACATTAAAAAAATGTGAAATTCACTTAAAAAAAAAAAGTGAAATTTATGTGACTTAATTTTTTTACCTAATTTTTTCAGTTAAAACTTTAATTTTTAGAATATTTATTTGTTTATTGTTTACATTTCACGAAATGTGAAATTCTTATTCATAAATAACAAGTTCAATTATTGTTTTAAGTCACATAAAATAATTGTTCGATTCTGCAAACCATAGAAAGTAAAAAGCATTAAGATACATATAACTATAATAATGAATATTAGATTTATCTATATTTTTAAGAGAATAAGCAAAATTTTGTGGCCAGTGTATTTATATGAAAAAATGGGTTTTTATGATTAAATTTAGTATCGTTGGAAAAGTCTTGACCTGGAGTTGGACCTCTTCATGGTTTCATATCATTCTCACCAATAGTCAATTTATGATGATAAGTACTTAGGCTGCATTCAAAAATACTCTATCCCTAGATACATAATTAAGAAATGACCTTGTATCTCGTAAACTATTGACAGTTTTAAAGATATAAACTCATACTGATGTTACACTCATCAAGACGTTTTATTTGAGTACCCACATCAATTTTTCATAGATTTTGTATATTTATATAAATATATTATATATATGTGTATATATGAAAAATATATCAAAATGAATGTAGGTACTCCTTTCTTTATAGCATCTATATTTCCTACCAATATCCTGTTACGTGAATGTGGAACGCTTCACGTAATAATTACCGTAACTCCTATTCTTTCCCGCTTCACAGCATTATTTATATTTGTATATCACCATTATTATATTTGTATATCACCATATGCTAAATGTAGTGAATAATGCACGAATAGTGCATTCAAAAATAAAAATTTAAAAAAAAAAAAGGTACCTAAAGGTCAATATCAAAAAAAGTTATGGCTATTTGAAAATAAAAAAGCCATTTTTTTGAAAAATTCTTAACTTTTTTTGGGTTGGACAATAAAATTTGAAAAAATTCTCAAAAATGTATTTCAATGGGTAGAAAAGAATGATAAAGTTTCAGCTAAATCTAAAGGGGTCGAGTTCAAAAGTGATCGATTTGGCATGGAATACCCCATATATATATTAGGGTGATTCAAAAAAACTTTTTAATTTTTTTTTTTAACTCTTACCCTCTCAAATGTTTCTATTTGATATAAAAAAAATCCTCACCAAACACGAGCCCTATAGCTCAACTCTAAGGGGTCGCTTTTTTTATTTTAGTTTCCTATTTAATTAACATGGGAAAAATTCTGTTTTGTTTTAAATTGAATTTACACATAATTTACGCAATTTTTTACAAAAAACGTTTTGATATTCTTAAAGTAGAGTCTTTGAGCTTTACACAACTCTAAAACAAAGTATGATTATCTCTACAAAAAGACTAGTTACAGCCATTTAAAAATGACTAAATTTCGAAATTTAAAGAAATAGTTGGCAATTGGGTCATTCAACAAATAGTTGGAATCGATCTCTTTCAATTTGGACAAATTTTTATCAGAAGTTTTCATTTATCATAAAACGATGTTCTGCCAAAAGAAAAACAATAAAAAAATTTTTTTCAAAAGATATGCAAATTCAAAGTTTCGCAATTTTTTCAGATTTTCAATTTTGTTTTTGTAATATCTCGAACGCTATTGTAGATATAGAAATTACCTTTTTTTGTTTAAAAGGGGACACTTAAGGTTATTGAAAAAAAAATTTCAAAAATGCAATATTTGTCAAATTTTTAATTTTTAACAATTTTCAAAAATTCAAAATTTGACAAATTTGGCATTTTTGAAAATTTTTTTTCAATAACCTTAAGTGTCCCCTTTTAAACAAAAAAAGGTAATTTCTATATCTACAATAGCGTTCGAGATATTACAAAAACAAAATTGAAAATCTGAAAAAATTGCGAAACTTTGAATTTGCATATCTTTTGAAAAAAATTTTTTTATTGTTTTTCTTTTGGCAGAACTTCGTTTTATGATAAACTATTCCAACTATTTGTCGATCTGACATGGAATGACCCAATTGCCAACTATTTCTTTAAATTTCGAAATTTAGTCATTTTTAAATGGTTGTAACTAGTCTTTTTGTAGAGATAATCATACTTTGTCTTAGAATTTTGTAAAGCTCAAAGACTCTACTTTAAGAATATCAAAACGTTTTTTGTAAAAAATTGCGTAAATTATGTGTAAATTCAATTTAAAACAAAAAAGAATTTTTCCCATGTTAATGAAATGGGAAACTAAAATAATAAAAGCGACCCCTTAGAGTTGAGCTATAGGGCTCGTGTTTGGTGAGGATTTTTTTTATATCAAATAGAAACATTTGAGAGGGTAAGAGTTAAAAAAAAAATTAAAAAGTTTTTTTGAATCACCCTAATATATATATATACATTTTAGCTAATGCTATTTTTCGGCATAAGTTGACAAAATTAAACATATTATTCCAAAATTTCCTTCAAATTCCGACATGCGACCGGCTAAGAAAGCTAGATTTATTAACAAATCTACCTAAAAATATATAACCTTCGGATGTCTGTTATTTTAAATATTATAAATTATTGGCATTCACAGTGGCTAATAGAATAAATTACTCAACAACTATTGAATAAAACAATAAACAGGTTTTAATAATCTGTAACTTAATATATTTTATGTTAAATATAAATTATAAAATCTTATAAAAATCAATTAGCTTTTTCACACACATAATCATACATAATTCTTTCGTTATTTTTGCTCACATAAATACAACACATTTTTTCGTTTCATTTTTATTAAAAATAACAAATATTTTAATTTGCTTCAATTTAAAAATAATAAACAGTTATCTTTAATAAATTTATTTAAAAATCTCAATATTTTGCATTGACCTGCAATGTCAATATTCAATATTTATTATATAATGAATCATTTATTAAAAAAAAAAACTTGTCTAATAAATATTTTAGAAAACACTGTCTCGTGGCAGTGTCTTTACATTATAATTAATATTTAGAGGAATTGCACTAGTTTGTTTAAAAAACAACTACCTCAAGTGAAAAGTTGTAAAATTAAAACAGTAGTCGCTAAGATGAGAGATGATAGAGACACGGTACTTAATGATGCGTCAGAGGTATCGTAATAATACTTTTTGTATTGATCATTACAATGTGACGGCCAGTCCTTTAAACAAGCCGCGTATGCTACCACATGAGCAATGTAATTCTGTTCAAATGTTCCTCGCAAAAGGTGAGAGTATGGACCTAGAATAAATAGATTATACGTATTATTATAATATTATATTAATTGTAGTGCAAAAACTTAATTAGCTAACAGGGACATGCAATTTTAATCTATGGACATTATTAAATCAATTATTTAATATTTATTAGATTTTTATCAGATTGAATTAAAATAAATAAATAATTAATTAAAAAGAGAAATTAAATTAAATTAAAAAAAATTAATATGAATTAAAATATTTAGTTCAATATTTTTTAAATAATTTATTTTATTTGCAAAATAGCATAATATCGTTTTAAGTATAATTCCTTTTTGTATTTGATGGCTCGAATCTCAACTCTAATTGACAAAGTCAACTCTATGAACTCTTTGCAAGTTAAAATTTAAAAAACGGGTATATTCAAACTTTCTTTATGTTGATAATTAATGAAGACTGATAAAAATAAAAAAAAAAGTAGTTACCAGTAGAATATACTCCCACATCTTCACCCCCATGTGTTTCATCCTTCAAGTACATTCCAGCCATATGCTGATAAAATGGCAATTCTCTATTAGGATCCAATTCAACAGAAATCCAAGTTTGACTTGAATTAGTGTCATTATTTCTGTGGTAAGCAAAACCGGGCCCGTTGGCGTACGTTAACGTTTCATAGGCTGCTGCACCTGACTCATTACGATTATGAGCGAATCCGAGGATGTCATCCCCTCGCATTGGATATCCATTCATTGTAAATGCATGAGAATGGTCTGCAGTTACAATTATAAGCGTTTCTTCAACTTTGGTTAATTTTAATGCGACATTTACGGCTTCTTCTAGAGCAGTCACTTCACGTAATGCTAATTGAGCGTAGTTTTTATGGTGAGCAGTATCTATTCTTCCACTTTCGACCTAAAAAATAAAAATAAATAATACACGTTCATAAATTTATGTTAATAATTACTATCGTTCATTATTAATGATTACTATCTTAGATTATAATAATAATAATGGTTTTTATTTGTATCACATTGACAGTGTTTTACAAAAATATTTTCTAAATAGAAAGATAAGCAGCGCAGTCATTCTATTTAGCTTGTAGTTTATGTAGTTTACATAGTATTAAATTAAATTACATTAGATTAATTTTTGGTATACATTTCACCATTTGTTTCCATCTTAGATTATAATTTTATTATTTTTTCACATCGATGTTATAAATTAAAATTAGGGATGGTAATTATTAACATCCCCGAATTATATTTATTATCATCTAGTAGTAATTATTTGCATAAAATATAATAACTATTAGTATTATCACTAACAATATTTACCACTACGAGATAAATAAAATTTGTTTTGTATAAGTATAAGTAAAATTTTAATTTTGAAAAAAAAGTGTAAAGGTATGAGAAAAAATTTTTTTTTTAATAAACGATGGAAGAATCGAGTAGAAATAATTTGTTGTAGTTATTGAAATCATTATTTAATTTTTTCTGCAATAATTAGTTGCTGAGATTTTGATGTTCGGGTATTTTGTTACATATGCAAATAATTACATTAATTTAATTTTGCAAAAAAATTAAATTAAAAATTGCATTATTTAATTTGTAAATAATTACAAATATCTAAATACATTCAAGTGTTTATTATATTTTAAATCAACGATGGTAATAAATATAATTACATAATAGTAATGGTTATCAGATTTATTTTCAATCCGCGATGGTAACTTATTATCTCGTATTATAATTATTAACAGATTATAACCATTAGAATGATGATAATACTGATTACCATCATGACAGTATTCTGGATTTTACAATAAAATATTACCATAAATTTTCACTGTGCAATGATAATTATAATTATTATTATTATTATCATAATTATTACTGTTATTAATATAAATAAAAAATTTTGATCTAAATAATAATGATAAAAGTAAAGCTGTTGAGAATACGATGAACGATAAGTTATGAGATTAAAATTCATTTTTACTCTCTTTATATTCAATCTCAAGCGATATGCAAAGTAATGCAAGTACATCAGTAATGAGCTTCTAAAGTTACGAATAAAATTACACGCTCAAATGGTAAATGGCCTTGTTAAGTATCCGGCAAACTCTCAAAGTGTCGTTGTGATATTTTGAAAACTGTAAATTTATGTCGAGATCCTTCAAGTAGGAAGTTCATTATTCTATACTTATTCTTAATAGTATCCTCGATAATCAGGAATTATGTCTTATTTTCTTGTAAATATTATTAAGATTTTCATTCTAGATACTATTTATTTTCCTATTATGCTTTATGGAAAATAATGTTTACTTATTTTTGAATAAATAAATATTTCTTGTTGGAAAAAATTTTAATTGAGTTCTCATAATTATTTTTGAAATATTGTAAATGTTAAGATAAATTATTAAATAATTGTAATCTTGTATAACTAGTTCAACTTAGGAATCAAAATATTCATTTAATATTGAGAGATTGATCAATCTTAATTTAAAGCAGATTGTTATCCAGAATTTTTTATCATATATTTTACTAAAAAATTATTCTGGTGTTTAATTTCCGTGATTAAGGACGTATCTTACTATCTAGTAAAACGTAATAAATAATTAAATAAAACATTCAATAACCTATTTTTCTTAGAACCAAAATCTTTGAGAAATGAATCTATAAGTTCCTCTAATTTTTTATTTATTTATTTCTTTTTTCGACATCCAACTTATTTAAAATTTTATGACACTGATAATTAGAAGACATATCTGACAATTTTTGGAAATTTTTCAAAAAATTCATTATTATAAAAAAAAAATTGCACTTACAACTTTTTTAAATTTTTACATGAAGAATTTCATACTTGATTTTTTTTTTATAATAATTTAATTGTTATAAATATCTAAAAAATTGTTAGATGTCTGCCAACTATTTTTCTGAAATTTTTTTAACACGTATAAAAAAAATTAATTATAGTAATAATATTAACATACATACCATTAACAAAAATCCGTTTTTATTTTTCTTCAGGATTTTAATAGCTTGCGTTGTCATATTTGCTAGAGTTGGAGTTTCATCTGTCCTTACTCCATGGTAAGGCATGTGGCTATTAGAAAAAACTCCAAGTAATTTAGTAATGTTGTTAATATCCACTGACATTAAATCGGCGGTATTTTTTACAACTTTGCCTCCTGGGTTGAACTTCTTCCATATTTGCGTTAAATCCTTTCCGTCTTTTCTCGTACAACTCTCTTGGTCAATCGAATCTGGCATTGGGGTTCCCATATTTTGGCCACCTCCTCCCAAAATTACCTGTTTCATTATAACAATCATTAATGACGTTTATTACTGTAATAAGCTTTAAAAAAAAAAAAAAAAATATTTTTTACAATTTTCTTAAGGCCAGTAAAAAAAAAGACCTATTTTTTTAATCATTCATTGACTTAAGAAAGTTAAAACAGTTTATAATATATTTTAGTCAAGCGTGAACACGTTTATCCGATAAAGAAACGTCGAATTTAAGTAATTAAATAAAAGATAAAATCTGTGTATTTTAATTGTTTTACAATGCATCATAATTATTAAAAATAAGATAAAATATTTTATTTATAACTCTTTTGTTATTGTAAAAAATGAATCAGACGTACTCATTGCGATTTACAAACAAATAGTTATATATGGTTTAATTTTTATTTGTTATAATAATAATTAATAAATAAAATACGTCAGGCTCGATGATAACTGGATGTGTCCACTGTCTGTGAATAGCATCATTTAGATCAATAAATGACCGGATACTTAATCTGATACAAGAGTGTCGTGATGTAATATTGTCAATCAACCTTGAACTTTCTTGTCAATTATCGTTTAAGCTACAAAACCTCAAGAAACTTACAAAAAATTAGTCTTAAAGTTATTTTATATTTTCCACCGATTTGACTCCATGGAAAATATTAATTTATGGATGAAATATATTCAATGTTAACAAAAAGTACACTGAGAGAAAAAAATACTTTTATTAAGAAAATTTTCTTGAGACAAGAATTCATGTTCTTGAAAATTTTCAAGAATATATATTCTTAGCTCAAGAACTTGTTAAATTGATTGAAATAATTTTTACTTAATTTAAATAAAGCTATTCTCTTGTTTATCTATTGTTCAAAAATAAATATTGATGCTCTTCTCTTCAGAAATTAATAATTAATAATAATAGAATATTTGATCATCATCGAATTATTTGAACCAAAAAATTGTTAATTGAGTAAAAGTATTTTTTTTCTCAGTGTATGTTTTCAGTGCACTGCTAAAAGTTTCCGGTCCATTGCTTCAAAAAAGATTTGTTTTAAAATTTTTGTATTAAATATTTGACAATTTTGTTAAATTAATACAGAAAGTGTTAAGTCAGTACAGTAAAGTGTAAAACATACAACATTGTTATCTTAAACACAGGAATGTTTTGTTTTCATCTTTAATTTCATTGCACAAAGTAAAAAATTGTCAGCAAAATTTACAAATAACTCATCATTTTTTGTCACTAAAATATTATAATTTTGCAATAATAATTTCATAATTTAATTAATTCATCAATAAAATTTTATATAATTGGGTCAAAAATTTTTTTCTTAGATTTTTATAATTTAAAAAAATTGGTTTCTACATTATTAAATTTAAATAAATTCCACTTTTTTTAAATCAAATTTTGTTATTTAATAATATATTTCATAAGAATTTCTGTTTTCAATTTTTTCTACTTTGCAATCTTTTCTTATTAATTTATTATGATAAAAAAAAAAAAAAATTTCCAATACCTTAAATTTATTACCAGGCGCATCTTCGATAAGTTGTCGTGCGATATCTTTGGTACAATCTTTATATATTGTAGGAATGGCGCTATCACATTCCCAGTCTCGATTATTCACATGAGCGTAAAGTGAAGCTGGAGTAGCGTGAGTGATTCTTGTCGTCGTAACAAAACCTGTAAACGTCATAAATCATACAATAAACCACAAACAGTTTTGCATAAATCATCAATTTTTATTAACAAATAAAATAATTAAGTCATCAAATTACATAACACAAAAAATAATGATAAGTAGATTTTTTAATAAAAAAAATAGTAAATTTTTATGTCTGTCATTTTTTAACCCTTTGTGAATCTACTATAAAACCAGTCAGGGTAAAATGACGGCCTCGACCTGGCCCTCACGAGAGCTACTACTCCCGATGATTTAATATATTTTCACTGCATAGATAATTTAAACAAGGTCTATTCGCCACTGATTCTTAATTGAATACATGATTAATACCATGACCGTGTGCTGAAACCGTTCGACCATTTTATTTAAATATAAATATCAATAATTAAAAAATTTTCATTATAGTTATTAATGCTAGGAAAATAATTTTGTCTCTAAAACCTTGATTGACTTAATTTTTAATTTTTTTATCAAGCAATAAAACGAAATTACTATGCAGTAAATTGTTATCAGTTGCAATGACATTCATAAATTTGGATTTTTTATAGATTTTTATTTTTAACTCTTTTATAATTCCAGACACAATTTTTATAGAAAAAAAAATTACTTTTAATTTAAAATGAGATTTTTTTTATTAAAAGTCGAGGCAACAAGTATGCAAGTTAATCGTCGCTTTATTTCATGTGAAAATATGGTCGCCGTACCGCATTAGCCGCGGGATTATATCACTGAATAAATAATGTGATTGGCAGTGAATTATACCGATTATTGTCTCTTATTTTCGCAATAATCGCGGTATCATCTAGTTCCACTTGAACTTCACTCGCTCACAATTTAATCCAATTTGTCTACATATTTTTGTGGAGGTTGTTAAAATTTAATTTATATACGAATAAAAATTATAAAAAAAAAATAATAATATTTACCTGTATCCATTCCGGTGTCTTGCGCCCAGTCCGCGACGGTCCTAAGTTTCCTCTCGTCGTTCATTGACGGCTCGCAAATGTTATACAAGGCCTTTGGGTCTAATCCGATGACCTTATATCTGCTTTTTACTCCGGAAAATATTGCTGTCGCAGTTCCGGCTGAGTCGGGCACCTGTCTGTCTACATTGTACGTCTGCAATTTTGTTATTAACGATTATTTTCATATCTTTGTGATTATTAAATTCAGCAATTAATTTTTTTAAAAATATAACAATGTTGTTCGTTACAACTATAATATTTTTTATCGAGCGCAGATTTGTAATTACAGAGGCAATTAAAAAATTAAACGATGATTTATCATTGAAAATAATTACTTTTGAAAATCCAGTGTTGGGAAATTCTTCAAAATTTAGTTTATATTCTTCGCCGCTGAGTCCTTTTTGTTGTCCGGTGAAAATTCGTCCGGCTGTTACTGATGCTAATCCCATTCCGTCTCCAATAAAAATAATAACATTTTTAGCTCGTTGCTCGATGTTGTTCACTTCCAACATTTTTTCCAGATATTTTTGACCTTCTTTTGACCAGAATGATGCATCTATTAATTCATTCATTTCATTAGTTAAAAAAATATTAAAAAAATTTGATGTTTCAATTAAACTCAATACAATCATTTTTAAAAAATTAGTGGCTTTAATTTTATAACTAATAGGAAATTTGTAATCATTAAATTTTTTGATAATTGTTCAGATATTACTTTTAAAAAATCATATTATTTTAATTTTTATAGAAATATTTTTGAAAAATAAATTTTTAACTTTCAAATAAAAGGCATAGTTAAAAAAATTCTTTTTTTATATTTTGTTGACAAATTTTTAAAATATTCTTCTATTAAATTTTAAAAAATTTGACATATTTAATTAAAAAATTCTTAATTGAAATTTATTTAAAAAAAAAAAAAAACAACTAAAGAAAAGAATTGTACTTTTTTTTAATATTTGAAAACAATTCATGAGTTAATAAAAATTATAATTAATGCTATAAAAAAATAAATTTAACCAATTAAAAAAAATCGATTGATAGAAAGGAAAAAATTTTTAAAATTGTCAATTAATACAGAAAAATCAATAAAAGAAATTGTTTTTAGAATTTACCTTCATAATTTATAGATCCTCGATTTAGCGAAAAAACATTCTGAATACTTGCAACCAAATAAAGTACTACAATAACACGATCCATATTTCTGAAAAAAATCAGGTAAAAATAAATTAACTCCACTTTTAATCACGTTTCACAATTAAAAATTCATTTACCCGCAATACCAATCGTATTTTAAATCAATTTAACGATAGAATAATAATGATAACTGATAACAATGAGGTACCGGACGATACTTTTATCACTCGAAGCAAACCGAGAAGTGACTCGTTGAAACTCTCGGCCGTGGCTACTCACTTAGTATTCATAAATGAGCCTTTTATAATATCGCCCCGCTTTGCAGCATGCATCTCGAATATAGGTGCACGAAATTATCACTCTCGCGACTGTTATTGCGGACATTGACGGAAAACTATCAGCAAAAAAATTTAGTGTATCTCCATTTGCTTAACGGGCTAATGATTCTTAAGACTAAAAACACTCTCAAGGTTAAAAAATCAGTACATTTTTTATCAACGAAATTTAACACCTGTCTAAACCATAAATATTAATTAATTTTAATGGATTCTTACAAAAATTCGTCACTTTCAATGGAATTGCTTGATTGAATAAATTCGAACCCTATTTAGTGGGAAAAATTTTTCATTCAATTTTTTAATATTTACAATTTAAATTGATTATTGTGATTCTTTTTAATTAAAAAGTTAAATTCTTGATTATTTTTGAAATTGAAATTATTCACAGATAAAAAATAACAAAAATCTAATTATTAAAAACTTTCAAATTTTTTAATGATTTTTATTTAAATGAATTATTAAAAGGAGAGAAAAATAAAATTGTTAATAATTAAAATTTTGCATTAAAAAACAAAAAAAAAAAAAGAAAATAATTAACAACCCCTTTTTTTTAACAACAGTATTGTAAATTGTGATGACTATATAACCTGGTGACCGACTTAAAAGCAGACTATCAACACATTTACCAACGTCAGTTACGGTTACGACAAAGGATAGAGTAAAATCAGCGGGGGAGAATTTGATTGCTTCCGGCAAAACGATTAAATAGTCCAACTAAATAGAAAGAATAAGTTAATAATTACAATAAGAAATAACTTTGACATAAATAAGACTGGACGGTAATTAATTTTTTTTTTTAATTAGAAAAGAAAAATCACAATTAAAAAAAAACAATAATTATTTACTTTACCTGAAAATGAAGTAAAGTGAGACCTTATTCTATTTCGGTAAAAGTTAATTCAATAGATCCATCTACACTGGCGCGTAAACTTTACTCGGAGTACAATGTAAAGTTTAAGTATTGTCGCGCTTTATATAACAACTGGAAGAGCTTTGTAAACGGGTAAAGACCGAGCGGAGATACTTCTGTATGTTGTTCAGTGAACATACCACAAGAATTGCACGCGAGATGTATAACACTTCAGCTCTGCAGGTCTAAACACGCACGAGGGCAACGGGGGTACACGAAGATGAGGGCGAGAGTGAGGATGATCAAGTGCAAGAGACAAGAGACTCCCCTCATTCCCCATCGTTTGTCAAGTTAATCTCGGAGTAATTGCTCTTCCACGGCTCTATATTTTGCACGAAACTATTTTTTATGTACTTACATTAAACTAAATTGTTGTCACCGTTTTTATTTATATTGATTAATTTATTTATTGTTTCCTACTTTACTAAATGCCTTTAATTCAATTTTTTTTAATCGACGGCATTACTTTAACAATCATAATAATAATTAGGTTTTATTCGTATCACTTTTTACATGTAGTGTTTTACAAATTATATTTATTTATTTTTATGCTATAAAAAGTTTAACAATAATAATTTTATGAGAAAAATATTGCAATAGAATAAGATAAATTAATTTTTAGGTAGATTTTGTTAGAAATCTAACTATTGCATTAGTCCTCATGGTGGAATTTTCAACTGATTTTGCTATCATATGTTATAATTTAGTATTATTTAGTATATATATATTCACATATGTAATATAACCGACCTTGTCATCAGGATATCTGCAAAAGTTTTCGACCGATCTTGATGAAACTTGGTACACGTGTTCTTCGGGTAATTACCTTGAACGAGTTCGAAGATGAGCAAAATCGGTTAATTAGTTTAGAAATGGCGGCTATTTAAAATTTTCAAAACAGTGAAAATCACGTTTTCAGTTCCTTTATTGATGTATAACTTTTGATTGAAAAGAGATAGCTAATTTTTGGAAAATTCATAGGATAGCTCATGAAATTGCCTTTAGTTTAACGTATATAACATTGGCTTTTTGTCCATTATTAGTTATTTTATTAAAGTTAAGAGGTCTATTGAACCATTGTCAGGCAATGTGTAATACATCTAACTTATGAATGTTATTCTATCAAAAATTGTCAACAGATCCTAATGAAATTTGGTACACAATTTCCTTAGACAATTAGCTCGCATGAGTCCTAGGATAGACGAAATCAATAAATTAGATTCGAAGTAGTAGCATTTCAAAATTGACAAAAAAGTGAAAATCACGTTTTTTGTGGCTTCATTGATGAATAACTTTCGATTGAAATAAGATAGCTAATTTTCGAAAAATTCATGTGAAATTTCATAACATTGTCGTTGATTTTATGTACATAACATATATCAAATGAAATCTACCTTCCATTTCAGGTGAGGCCGAATGGCATTTTTTATTTTCAAGCAGTTTTATGAATCGCAAATTTTTGTTGATGATAATTATGATACAAATTCATGCTGCAATTTTTTAAAAAAAGCATTCCGAGATTAATAATAATAGTTCTAAAAATCTACAAATTATTTTAATGATAATAAAAATTATTGAAATGAAAAAAAAATTTTTTTTTGACGCTCATAAAAAACTTAAAACTGATAAAATATTCTAAAATAAGAAGTAATGTCTAATAAATTCATCAACTAAAATAAAATATCATGTTAAGATAAATACGAATAATTATTATGATCATCGTTCAAAGTTCTAATGATATCTTCACGATTAATTTAAATGATTTAAGCGATAATAATAATAATTATTTATTAAGTGTCAGCTATCAGTTAATAGAAATAATGCATTGAGTTGATTAAATAAAGGCGTGAGTGTAAATATAAAAATTATAAGCCCAATAATATAAACGTGTTATGCCTCTCTGACGTTATGAGATCGCAAATGTATGATTGGCGAAAAGGATGACATACCCAGGTACACCGCGAAAAACATGCTGAACACGTGCTTCTATAAGAGCTTAGAAGCGTCGAGTAGGTGGTTTATTCTATTCACTTTAATGCGAAACCGTGAATTGAGATAGCAGTTCAACTCGTGTTTTCTTCGAATCGGTAAAATCTAGCTTTGGCACGTGATAACAGGCAGCACGTTCGTAGATAAATACAAACGTGATCATTTTGTGATGATAAGATGTCGTCAATAAAATCTTTACACATGTTAAAATTTATGTACATGTATAAATGGTTATTGCCTGATAAAAATTAATTTCTATCTAGATGCCTTCTTGTTTCACCCAGTGATTAATTATTTTATTTTTATAGTCTTGAACAATTTATTTTCCATTCGAATAAAAAATTCAAGGTAGACAAGTATCTGTATGTAATTTTATTATATTTTCCTTAGTATCTTTATTTTTTTTTAATTTTTCTAAGTCTAATTCAATTTTGTGTATTTGGCTGAAATTTTTACATTTACTTTGCATTAGTTGTCATGGTACAATATTATCAAAAAATTAGAGATTATACGCGCTGCAAAACTATATAAGCATGTAGATAAGTAATCCATAATTTTTACGCAAGACTGTACCCGTGGAGACGCAACCCATACAATTGTTTTTGTCCAACTCCGTAGATATAATTATACTTTTTCATAAATTATTGAACTTTAATCCGTAATTTCCCACACTGAAAAAATATATATATATATATTTTTTTTTTTTGGAATCTTACGCGTCGGCCTTCTGGCCTAGACACGTGGGGTTTTTACGTCCCTTTCTACTATTTATTGTGCTTGATGTGTCTAAATACACATCTTTACCTCCTATCTGCGGCTGTGGCCGACTTACAGTCTGTACACCCGCATTTGCCTGTGCCCCGCCCCTTAGCACAGTGACCAAGGAAACCACAGAAACCTGGCCAAAGTACAGTCGGCAAGGGAGCAAGCCTTGGAAATCGCAGAAAAATTGCGACTGCCAGGGCTCGAACCTACGCCTGAGCGACTGTTGTACAGGCAGTTTAAGACTTAAACCGCTCGGCCACGCAGCCGCCCCACTGAAAAAATATATATGCGCATATATGCTGACAAAAATACATATACGTCGCACATATAAAATATATATGCCACATACTTTTTTTTTGCCCTCGTATATGCGGCATATATTTTTTTTCAGTACGGGTTATAAATAATTAGACGGTCAAAATTTTTTTTTTATTTTTTTTAAACTTACAACAAATAAATTAAAAGACTGTCAGTTTTTTGAAAGTTTCTGACAGTTTTTTTTTATAACTAAGAAACTGGTACAGAACTGCAGAAGCGTATGCAATCAATGTTAAATATCCAATATTAAATTGAATTAATCTCGGGTTATAGGTGGTCAATCGACTTCAAATTTTAAGGGTAATTGTATTATCATGTCCTTAATAAGTATACAAAAATTTAGAATTTTCTGACGGTATGCCTTAACCACGACAACTACCTTAACTATTATTTACCAAGTTAAAATGAAATAAAATTAATAATTAGACGAAGAAAAGTTTGAGCTCTTCATCAGTTTATTCTTTAAGATTTTACATAAAAGTTTAATTAATTGTTGTTTATTATGAAGAAAACATAAATAAATCAAATTACCAATATATTAAAACAGGTTTTATTTTTTATTTACATTAAATATGCATCATCAACTTATCATTAATATCTCTAAATCACTACAATCATATTTTTATTTCTTACTATTACTTTTCCTCAAGATTGGAATTATCAATTATAATAATTGGAATAATCAATTTATTCCATAAATCAAGATTTTCATATGTTCTGTACGGGACTTTTAAAAATTACTCAAATAATTTCTGTAAGTATTTATCTGCGCTTATTTACCAAGTCATGTTTCTATATTTTTCTGAATAATTTCATTGCGTACTTTTGTGTTGATAATTAGGAATAAGCATTAATTAAGGCATAAAGTGGAAATCGCTAATTCTTTTATCACATCAAAAAGTTTAAGTATTATATTTTACTGCATAGAAAAAAAAATATGTACACTGATAGAAGGATTTATTTATATTTAATAAACTTTATTAACTGTTAATAAATGATTTTTTAACATCATAGGATTTAATAAATATTTATTAACAGTTAATAAATTATTTATTAAATACGATTTATTAAATGTTAATAAATATTTGTTAACAGTTAACAAATATTTATTAACAGTTAATAAGTGATTATTAAGTACAGTTTATTAACTGTTAATAAATATTTATTAATGGTTAATGAATATTTGTTAACTGTTAACAAATATTTATTTAAAATCAAAAGCAAAAATAGCAATTTTCCTTTGACACTTTTTATAACCCTACAGCTAGAATACTTGATAATAATTAAATTCACTAAATAAATTAACGTTTTTAATATTTAAAAATATAAAAGATAATTATGAGCTGTGATAGAATTTGGTATTTTACAATAAACGTTATTATAATGTAATATAATTAATGCAAATAATTTATAAAGATGATTTTTGTTTTAAGCAATCTTCATATCATATGATATTGCAAGCGAAACAAATTCACTCAACAAAATATTTATTAACTGTTAATAATAATTGAGGTTATAATTGAGGATGGTTTTACTTGTATCACTGTAGAGTGTTTTACAAGGAAGGGTGGGGAATTATTGTCTCTCCACTTTTTTCTCCGCAATATAATCTCTCAACCCCGTCATTATAACTCTCAACCACTTTTTCGTCCCCACCCCCCTGCATGTCGGGATTTTATCTTTCATGCCCGACACACATGTGCTGCGACTGTGGCCGACTTACGCGTTATAATCAGTACCTGCATTTGCATTACGGTCTTAAATAGTATGGAGGTACTTCTATAATGACATTTTACCTCCATAACTATATGGGAAAACCACAGAAAACCCGACCGGTACAGAGGCTGGCAATGAAACGCACATATTCTTAGTTTATAATCATTGAAAAATATTGGTGCGCGCCGGAATCGAACCCTGGTCCCACTCTTTCGAAATGCAGGTACCGAGCCGACTAGGCTATTGCCAACCTTATTAACTGTTAATAAATATTTGTTAACTATTAATAATGTTGGAGATATAGTAATTTAGTAATATTTAAACGTACACTACCCACACATACGCCGACGCGTCGATCTACTGCGCATGCAGTTATGCCGAAATTTTGTATACTCGAGTCACTTACTTATTAGCACGTTGTCGAGTAAAGTCATAGTATTCTTTTTCCAATCGTTGTAATTAGTTACTTAATAAATTCATACATCGTTTATATAAATCTTACTCTACTATTATTTATATTCACTCGATCCCTGCCTAACTCCCACAGGTTATGGGCCCAGTGGCGAGTAGTAAGTGAGTGATATAAAAATAATAAAGAAGTAAAAATTCTATGAATAAAAATCGTCGAGTAAAAATTACGTGAACACGTGGTCGTAAAATAGCTAACCAAGGATGGCGGACGGAGCGTCGCGTATTGAGTTACTAGACAAACGTAACTACGATGTCTGGCAACTGAGGATGAAGTCTATCCTGGTGAAACATGATCGATGGGGTTATGTAAGCGGCGAAATACCGTATCTGATTGGAAGCAACGCCGCGGAAAGAGAAATTGCGAAGTGGAAAAACGGCGACGAGAAGGCCAAAGCGGACATTATATTGTCGATTGGCAACGCCGAATTGAAGATGATCACAAAGTGCAACACGTCGAAAGAAATATGGGAAAAACTGCAGTCAATCCACGCGTCGAAAGGACCAGTGAGAAAAATTGAATGGCTGACAGAGATAACATCTTTCAAAATCGACGAGGAGGATGATTTTCGGGAACGACTGGACAGCTTTACGAACGCCGTCGAGCAGTTAGAAGGTATGGACATCAAAATTCCAAGTGATATGCTCGTGGTATTAATTTTAAAGAGTCTACCACCAAGCTTCGAGAATTTTCGATGTGCGATTAGATCAAACGACGAATTACCGACTACAGAGGCGCTGATCGGGAAAATACTCGATGAAAATCGAAGTAGGAGATCTGCAGAATCGGCAGAGGACAACAACGTCCTGTATGCAGGCAATCGGTATGAAAGGAAGCCGCAATAGAGAAAATTTAAGTCGAAAGGCAGCAAACCATGCTTCATATGCGGAAAAATTGGTCATTGGGCAGCAAAGTGTCCCGAGCGACAACAAAATTCTGCGAGGGGCGTCGAATCGTCGGCAGAGACCTACTATGTCGTGGATCAACCTGAGGAGGCCCACAACGTGACTTCAAGGTCGAGGTGGTGCTTGGACAGTGGATGTACTACGCATATGTGTGCCAGCGACGAATTCCTAACTGATATCCAGGAGTGTGAGATGACGTTGAACATGGTGAACGCAGCATCGATGAATGCGAGAGCAAAAGGGATTGCTCACATCAAGGCGAAGACAGACACAGGTAATATTGATCTAAATCTTCGTAATACCTTACTTCTTAAAGATCTGAGGACTAATTTAATTTCCGTATCGAAAATCACTCGGAACGACCGAGAGATTTTATTCAGGAAGGACGACGCCATCGTCAGGGACCTGAATGGAGAGGTGAAGTTAGTCGCTGATCGCATAGGTGACCTGTATTACCTACGGGAGCAGACGGAACAAGTCAAGGCAGTGGAAAAGGCGTCGGAAAGAGCCACTACATCGGATTTGGACCTATGGCACGCAAGGTTAGGACACTTGCACATGGACGCCGTAGTAAACCTGTCAAAAAGTCAGGCGTCGGGGATAAAACCTCTGAATAAGGACACGACGTCATGCGACGGGTGTCATCGTGGAAAATTGACGGCAAAGCCGTTCTATCCGAGAGCCGACAAAAGCCAGCGAATGCTCGAAATTGTACATACTGACCTATGTCAACCTTCAGGGACGAAGTCTGAAGGAGGAAACCGGTACTTCGTGACCTTCATAGATGACTTCAGCGGATGGTGTGAGCTGTACCTGTTGAAGAGCAAGGACGGAGTATTTGAAGCGTTCAAAACATATAAAAACTACGTCGAAAAGCAGACAGAGCAGAAGATTAAAGCTTTGCAATCCGACAATGGTCGAGAATATTGCAATAAACAATTCGACGAGTACCTGAAGCACGAGGGAATTAAGAGGCGACTAACAGCGCCTTACACGCCGCAACAAAATGGAGTCGCAGAGCGCATGAATCGTATGATCGTCGACATGGCTAGGTGCCTACTGATCCATGCAGGATTTCCGACGGTGTACTGGGGAGCAGCTATCACGACGGCCAACTACCTGAGGAATCGTTGTCCAAGTAGAAGCCACGGAGGATCTACACCATTTGAGTTATGGTTCGGTAGAAAGTCAGGATTAAAGCACCTGTGAGTATTTGGAGCGAAAGTGTTTGTACTTCGAAAGGAAACAAGACGTCAAAAGCTCGAGGAAAAATCAATCGAAGGAAGATTGGTCGGCTATTGCGAAACCGCAAAGGCCTACAGAGTACAACGGAACGACGATGGCAAGGTAGTCATCACCAGAGATGTACAAATCATAGAAGATAACGTGTTGAGATCACGCAGTGCTGTACAATTGGACGTCGAATATACACACCCTCAGGAAGAGGATCCAGAGCCAGGGAGAGTCCTGAGAGACAGGAGGTCATACAGGGAAATCATAAGAGAGCCCTCACCAGCTCGAGCACGAGGAAGACCCAAGAAACAAAAATCTGGGAAGCCAGGACGACCTCGTAAACTTTACAGATACGTAAGTGCATCGAGTATTACTTCAGTTCGAGCATCGTGAAAATTTATCACAAGAAGAAGAGGAAGCACCGGAAGGAGACGACGAGGAAGCATCAAACGATGTTTTCATTCCAAGCGTCGAAGATGAAGTTCAAGGAACGAAGAGACCGCTGGAAACGTCGTTGTTTCAGGAAGATAAACGTCCTCGAAATGACAGAAGATCAAGTGGTTCAGAGAAGTCACCTAAAAGAGACGAAGATAATACCGACGAGGGAGAGGAGTTCATGGACGCAAAGTTTATCGAAGAACTAGCGTTAATGGCTGATGTTGAGCTCGAAGAAGCGATCCGAGGAACGGAATCGACAGAGTGGAAGCGTGTACTAGCAGCAGAAGTACGCTCACATCTGGAACACGGAACATGGGAACTGGTGAAATGTCCAGAAAATGGAAAAATTATTGGATCTAAGGTAATCTTGAAGAACAAGTTAAACGCCGACGGGAAAATAGAGCGCAGAAAAGCTCGAATAGTAGCCAGGGGATTTTCGCAGAGACCAGGGTTCGATTTTGACGAAACCTTTGCACCAGTGGCAAGACTGGAATCAATAAGGCTACTAGCGGCATTATCAACGAAGATGGATGCCAAGATCCATCAAATGGACGTGGAAACGGCGTACTTACACGCCAAGGTCGACGAAGAATTATACATGGAAGTTCCAGGTGGCTTAAAGGAAGCACTAGTGGAAATTACGCGTAGCGAAAGAAGAGACTCCGAAGTCCAAATAAAAGCATCAAAAATGCTGGAGGAGCTCACCAAGGGTGAACGAGTTTGCAAGCTACGAAAGTCAATATATGGATTGAAACAGTCTGGCAAGAAATGGTACGACAAGGTGAGTGGAATACTCAAAAACTTAGGCCTAAAACCGACGGTATCAGACCCATGTTTGTTTGCATACAGGACGACAAACGAAATATTGCTCGTAGCAGTTTACGTCGATGACTTGTTAGTCACGTCGAACAATCCTGAGTGGATTGAAGAACTGAAAAAGGGACTGGCAAATGAAATCCCAATAAAAGACTTAGGAGAAGCCAAATATTGCTTAGGCATAGAGTTCAAGCAAGAAAACGGCGAAATAAATCTGAGCCAGCGTCGATACGTCGAAGAATTGTTGGAGAAATTTGGTATGAAGAATTGCACTCCACATCAGACACCAGCGAGCCCAACATCAATGTTGAAAGCGTCAACAGATCCGAATAGGTCAACGAAAAATCCAAGGTACAGAGAGCTAGTAGGATCTCTGATGTATTTGGCAGTAGCGACGAGGCCAGATATCGCACATACAGTAAGTGTGTTGAGCCAATTCAACGAACACCCAACAGAAGAGCACTGAGGAGCCGCAAAACGAGTTCTCAGGTATTTAAAGGGGACAACCGGACTGAGACTCACCTACAGGAATACAACTGAGAAAATCGTCGGATATAGTGATGCTGACTGGGGAAACGACAAGACGGATTCAAAATCGTACACAGGGTACGTATTTATGTTTGGAGGAGCTGCAATCAGCTGGAAGTCCAGGAAACAGCGAACCGTGGCCCTTTCGACGACAGAGGCCGAATACAAAGCACTCACGGAAGCGACGAAAGAATCAATGTACCTTCGGGGACTCATCGACGAAATAGACATTGGAAAATATTCAGAAGGCCTCATTTATTGCGATAATCAGGGTGTAATACATACGTCGACGGCAACGGGATTCTTAGATCGAACCAAGCATGTTCGAATCCAATTTAATTTCGTCAAGGAAGCTGTTAAAAATCAGGAGATACAGCTAGTACACATATCTACTGATGAGATGACCGCCGACATCTTGACGAAAGCATTGCCACGTGATAGACACGCCAAACTCGCAAAAGCCATGGAAATGAGTGAGACAGACTAAGGCGTGTACGTGTTCATATTAAGGGAGAGTTTTGGAGATATAGTAATTTAGTAATATTTAAACGTACACTACCCACACATACGCCGACGCGTCGATCTACTGCGCATGCAGTTATGCCGAAATTTTGTATACTCGAGTCACTTACTTAATAGCACGTTGTCGAGTAAAGTCATAGTATTCTTTTTCCAATCATTGTAATTAGTTACTTAATAAATTCATACATCCTTTATATAAATCTTACTCTACTATTATTTATATTCACTCGATCCCTGCCTAACGCCCACAAATAAATATTTATTAACTATTAATAAATGTACTTTCCTCCTAAATAAATATTTATTGAATGTTAAAAAATATTTATTAAAATTTAATAAATTAAATAATTGTCTTCAAATAAATTAAATTATTAATAGTTAATAAATCCTTCTATCAGTATATAATAACGTCTGAAAAAAAAAAACGGGTGTTAAAAAAAATGTTCATAATTGTGTTACGTTTTGATGTTACTAGCTGTGAACATTTTTTGAACAATTTCTTTGTAACGGGGTGGTTAGCCCTGTCCAATTGGTCACCCCTTTCCTCTTTGAAAAGGGCGCCACTGGGATTTTATACTCGGTGTCCCAGAAACCGGGGAGCATGAGAAGGAAAGATCGGGTCGTGAGAAGTTGAGAAAGGCTGAAAAATTAATACTGAGAAACAATTATTAACAATTTAATTATTTATTCAATGTAAACAATTTAATTTTACCAAAATTCCTTAATAATATTACCCTTAAAATTAACCTATCAATTACTTAATTGTGAGGACCTCTCACCTACGCAGGCACTTGCCAAAACTTACAACTAAATTTCATTAAATTCTTTTAACTATAGATCATTACGCATCTATCTTCTTAATTTCTTAACTCCACATAGACCATTACGCATCTATCCTTAATTTCCTAATTCAATCATAGACCATTACGCATCTATCTTTAATTTCCTAACTCAACATAGACCATTACGCATCTATCTTTAATTTCCTAATTCAATCATAGACCATTACGCATCTAGATTCTTAAATTCTTAAACCCTCGTCCAACTGACGGAATAACAAACAACATATTTTACCCAATAAAACTTCTCAATACTTCGTATTTTCCAAAATTCCAAAATTACGCCTAACAATTTCTTAACACAAAATTCTGACCTTCGGTTTTAATTCATTAAATTCATTAATATATCTTCTTAACTAAATTCATTTCCAACTCACTAAATTTTCTACTAAAGTTATCAATCAATTTATTCTACTAAACCCACTGATTTATTTCATTTCTTGATCTCCACTAAATAATCTTTAACAAAGCTCACTACATAATTTTCTTAACAAGTTCGGTAATCAATTTTCTAAATTCACTAAATTTCTCAATAAATACCTTCGCTAAATTAACTAAATTAATTAAATTTAACCCACCGGCCTAAATCTAATTTAACACAATTTCTTAAATTCAACTCTGAAATTCTAAAACGTCTCAACAAAATTACCACCGTGGAGCATTATAGAATGACCTTCACTAACTTAATTTCAATTCTTAATTCTCCTTAAATAAATTCTAGGCGATATTTCTTAATTAATTTCTGTCTCGAAAATTCTTAACTAAAATTAATTTATCATAGCCAACAGGCCTATAATAAATTACTAATAAATTCTTCACCAATAAATTAACAATTTATCCATTAAATATAAAAGTCTAGCGACAAAACTAACTACTTGACCTTGACGATAGAAACTAAAGTACGAATTTTCTAATATAAAAAGATGACCGCTCAAGAAATTAAATTTAATTATTTTGGCCTCTTAATTAAATTATTAATTAATTTGGCCTAAAATAACTCAGAATACTTGACAACTGAAACCGGTACTCCAGCGATGAAATCTTTTCCCAGTAGAAAGAAAATGACGGAATCAGCTCCACTGTGCCTGCTGACTTCCAAGGCTCCAGAAACTCGTGTCTCCAAATTACACCCAGCTCCCAATCTTATCCTCGATCAATTTATCCTAGAAATTCCAGTAAATAAATATTTCGAATAAGACGAAGATCGTCAGCCAAATGGCCTAACGACAAGTAATTTTTAACAAAATACCAGACAATAAAAATTAATCGCTTCGTTCCATTCGTGAAGCCTTAAGAAATCAACTACTTACTTGTCTCAGAAAAATATCCCACGCTGGAACACAGTTACCAAATGTAACGCAAAATTCTACCAGAAGAAAAGAGTCTTGACACAACACCCGGCGTTTTTATAACCTCTCCTCGTGCTCTCCAACTTTCCTATCTTCGCTCCCGCGCTTCATTTTCCGGGGACTGTAGTGGGGACTTTCGATTAGCACGCCCGGTGACAAGTCGAAACTACTTGTCAAAAATCGAAAGGTAAGGGAAAGCCCTGACCTACCGTGCGTTAATTAAGTGGTCGATAATGACCCCGGGAAGTTCGATTTTCCCTGTTACATCTTTTTACACGGGAAACAATAATCAATGAATAATAAACACAATTTTAAACAATAAAATCGTGATTTTAATAAATAATTTGTGACATTTATTATACTCAAATGCTCCATTTCGAAAATTATATTGCAAAAATTACCATATCAAACAGTAAATAAAGGCTATGTAAATGTTAAAAAAGTTAAAATGCCACCCCGGAGTTTGAATTAGTATTTTAATTATAAATCGCGTGCCAAATGCCAAAAGGGCGTATAAAAGTTATACGCCCTTTTGGCTTTGCAAAACCATAAGGGCGCATAATTTTTTTTATGCCAATAAATTTGTTAACATGTTCTTAGTTTCAAAATGAAAAAAAAAAATTCCAAAGCCAAAAAGGCGTATATCTCAAGTTATACGCTCTTTTGGCGTTAGAACACTGAAAATTTAGTGATCTAAAACCAAAAGAGCGTATAATTTTTAACTTTCCGCTAAGAAAATTTAAACTTTCTAAAATCGGGAAGTGATTGGTTTATACGCCTTTTTGGCTATGCAAAACCAAAAGGGCGCATAATTTTTTTTTTGGTGCCAATCGTTTTGTAAATATGTTCTAAGCCTAAAAATGAAAAAAAAAATTCCTAAAACCAAAAGGGCGTATATCTTAAGATACGCCCTTTTAACGATAGTACGTCAAAAAATTTTTTCTGCAGATCTTTACGTTTCGAGCAATTCTAGAAAGAATAGCAAAAAAAATTTTTTTTATAGGCCCTTTTGGAATGGAACCCTATCTAACTGCTGTAATACGCCCTTTTGGCATTTGGCACGCGAAATAGTCAACAAGAATCTGAGGATATTTTATAATTTTTTTTCCGTGTGTTAAAAATATTGGCATAGCAAATAGTATGTCATGATTTGTAAGGTCAACGCTTTTTCAGATTTTTTTATCTACTGCGCTCGATTATTTAAACACATAATCGTAACTTTGTTGCACTTATGAATTTAAACTATACTTCCACGCAAATTTTAATTAATTATAATCATTGATAAAATATTTTAAAAGAAACTACTATTTTTGATGAAGATAAAAATAATGGACCAATTCTGAACTAAGGATAAAAAAATAAAATGTGATAAAAAAATAACTGTTTGATGATGAATGAGATGCTAAAAATTGCAAACTTTTTTATGGAAAATTAAAAAAATTATTCAAATAATAAAAAACAAAGAGGACCTAACAAAAAAATTATTGGATTTTAAGGGACCTAACGGAGATCTATCAATTAAGTTCATTTCAATTCCGTAATTCCCCAAATGAGGTGCTAAATTTGCATGAATCCCCAATTGTTTGTAAGCAAACAAACATTTATCGTCAAAATAGAGCCATGTGTTAGAACAACTGATGATCAAACCTACAATTGATTGCTTATAAGTCGATAAAGACACAATCCTACTAATAAACACAAGTTATCCACTAAATAATCTTATTGTTAAGTTTAAATTTTTCCCGCGAGATGGAGCGAAGCAAAGATTACAAATTCAAACCACTTGCTGGCAGGAGAGCGAAGCGCATGCGCGCAGGAAACGATACATACGCATACTCGCGCGTTCTATTCGGTAGGACATTCGGCTCGGCGTTTTATACTCACACGAGTTGATGAGAACCCAAAGTAAGGGGCAACAGACAGAGGAGCTTAGACCCTGAACTGGTTCGACGCGATCCTCGCGGTAAGGGGCCAAGATGGCGAGTTCTGTGTATCAGCTATTGTCTGGAGCGTGATTTACTGTGTAGCAACTATTTTTTTACCCGTTTTATTGCGCTTAACCCGGTGGAGCATAAACAACAATAGATCGATCCTCGACAATAAACCCTCCAAAACATTGTTTTATTTTGCTTTAATGAGTAATGTCAGTGATTTTATTTAATATGATATGATGTGAATGATTAGTGCTGTTATACTTTGTGTACTCTCTATAGTATTGTAGAATTGTGTGCTGAAAATTCGCCAAATAAAAATACACAAAAATTTTTGTACAAGTTTATTTTCAGGTTCACTATCTAAATAAATGTATTGTTATCAGAAAGAGTGCAACTGTCGCGTGTAAAAACTCAGTGATTTTTTGTCGGTTCACGAGACCCGAACGGAGTCGGGAAATCCCGCGCTTTTTTCTCCACCAAAATAACAACTAAGCTGAGTTTTATTCATCAAAAATGAGTAACACAACGCTTAATAATATTGACCAGCAGCAGCATCATCATCATCAACAGCTGCAGCCCCAGCAACCGACGGATTGTTTGATAACAAAGCCGGACAATGACGTCGAGACACTTATTGATGAGAAAAATCGATTGATTTCACGTCAGTACACGGAGATCGAGAGACTACAACGGGAATTGTCGGAGGTAATCGGAGAACGCGATGCCCTGCTCTGCGAGGTGTCCAAATTCAAATTTGAACTGGAGATGGCTGATCTCAAACGTCTGCATGATGATAGGTGAGTGTTTTTTAAATGACTATTATTATTGTTGATTTATTATTTAATTTTGTAGACAAGGTACGTTTTTTAACCGCGGGTGTTATGTTAATTATATTGATATTGATATTTATATCTGTGGTCATTATTATTATTATTATTATTATTATTATGATTATTATTATTATTATTATTATTATTATTATTATTATTATTATTATTATTATTATTATTATTATTATTATTATTATTATTATTATTATTATTATTATTATTATTATTATTATTATTATTATTATTATTATTATTATTATTATTATTATTATTATTATTATTATTATTATTATTATTATTATTATTATTATTATTATTATTATTATTATTATTATTATTATTATTATTATTATTATTATTATTATTATTATTATTATTATTATTATTATTATTATTATTATTATTATTATTATTATTATTATTATTATTATTATTATTATTATTATTATTATTATTATTATTATTATTATTATTATTATTATTATTATTATTATTATTATTATTATTATTATTATTAAATGTTATTAGATGCTCAGGGAGGGATTGTCCCCGGAGTCCGATTCTCCGAGGGCCCAGCCTGAGCTCCATCCATTACTGCTGGACCACTCCGCACAACAAGGCGGTTAGTGATCACAGCAGGCCAAAGTCATTTTCCTAAGTAGACGGAGGGAACCTAGTATGACAGCCTTCTGCATCCTGACCGCCAAGAATTCAGCTTTTGATGAGCAAGCTGGAACTCTGGCAAGTGAGGATACAAAAGACTGTTTCATCCCTCCGAGGACGCCAACAATCAGGACGACGAGCTTGACACGGTAACCTGGGTAAAGTTTGCCAATTTCAAACAGGAGATCCTGATATATTTGTTTTTTGTGCTCTTCTTTGGCTGAGATGTTGTATTCAGCCGGGGCCGAGAACTCAATGACATAAATGTCACGAGTAGCCTTGTCGAAGAGCACAATATCAGGTTTGTTGTGATCTATCCGCCGAGTTGTTGCAAACGGCATGTTCCAATAAATTTTGCAACTGTCATTCTCAACAACCTGGGGAATATCTCCTGGCAGATAAGGCAGCACCGGTGTCACGTCAATACCGTAGCGGTGACGAAGATAGTAGTACAGTACTCTCAGGGCAGCGTTGTGACGCTGGATATATGCACCTCTCGCCAGCACAGGACATGCTGACAAAAGGTGCATGAGCGTCTCCGGGTGTTGTTTACACATCCTACATGACGTGTCCAGAAGCTGCACCTGGAGCACCTTGCTTCGGTATTCTAGAGTGTTAATGACACCATCTTGGCAAGCAAATATGAACCCTTCAGTCTCGGACATCAGGCCAGCTGACTTTAAGAAGGAAAACGTCAGCTGGGTGGACAAGCCATGATCACGCACGTGTTTGAAGAACACGCTGTGCATGGACTTGTCCATCAGTTCACTAGGAGTAGTTTTTCCTCGGCGTTCCTGATGACGCTCTTGAATTCCTCCTTTCGGAGTTCCATAAGAGCGTTTATCTCTCCAAGACCAAGGGTTCTTGCTGCATATATAGCTGCCTTATACAAGAACGACCCCTTATGCGCATTCTCATGTTTATGAACAATTTGCATAAGAAAGTCATCCTCGTCTGCAGTGAAATTGACAACTTCGTGTGTTAAACCCAGGACCAAACGATCATGCAGCCGCTCCAAACTCTGCAGACCTCTCCCACCGATGGACCGGGAGAGGTATAATCTGGCGACTGATGAATTGGGGTGCATGCTCCGGTTCATGTTGATAGTCTTACGGGTTTTGATGTCGAGATCTCGCAGATCCTTTCGGGCCCATTTTAAGACACCGAAAGAGTATAGTAAGACTGGGACAGCGAGCGT